>NC_091130.1:148572951-148650451 GCF_040183065.1 Periplaneta americana | reverse complement strand
TACTTGTACAGGTATGAACCTGTCACACTCGTGGGTCTTAGTTCGAACTTAGGGTTAAGATACAAATTAAATTTACTTTAAATGTTATTTTAAGTGACCATGCTTCATTTAATTTAGGATGCTCCTTGTTATTATTTTATCATTATTATTATTATTATTATTATTATTATTATTATTATTATTATTATTATTATTATTGTTTTTTATTAGTTGTGTTTATTATTAATCGTCATTATTGAGTGTAATTAGTTACCACTGCCACCGGGTATATACCCATTTGCAGTGTGAATAAATAAATACATACATAGGCTACATGCATTTCGATACACAGGTTCCACTTACATTTATGGTGGGAGAGATCAGTCCAAAATTGAAGATCTGCCCGGAAATTTATTTATTTACATTAAGAAACTACAGAATGTAAACAAAAGTTTCTGGCACGGTGAAAATTTTTAGTTTTTTTTTTTTTCAAATATTTGAAGGTGAATATCACATTTTCAGCCAAATTATTAATAAAGGATTGCATCACACCACAATCAAGTAGTACCAACTCCTACACAATAAAATTTGGCATGGTTCCTGAGAAAATGGAAACTAGACAAGAGAATAATTTTAACATACTGTTACAGAAACTTTTGTTACACCCTGTATTATATACATAAAACAGAAATACAAATTAAGGAATTTAGCCCCATATGAACAAACACTCTGGTCGGAAGTAAACTGACCTGTAGATAAGCAGAAAGAATGATGATGAAACTAATCAGAAGGAAAAGAAATTTGCTGGGTCACTGGCTGAGAAGAAACTGCCTTCTGAAGGATGCAGTGGAAGGAATGGTGAACGGGAGAAGAGTTCGGAATAGAAGGAGATATCAGATGATAGACGACATTAACATATATGGATCATGTACGGAGCTAAGACGAAGGCGGAAAATAAGAGTGACTGGAGAATGCTGGATTTGCAGTGAAAAACCTGGAGACCTGCCCTTGGCCAGAACACTATGAATGAATGAAATGAAACAAAACACAACGCATTCCCAGTACAATACTGTCGTAACTCAAACATTTTTTTTGTAAAGACCTGCTATTTCATAGAAAAATACCGCTGTAAAAATATTTCAATTAATAGATACAAATCTTTTGATAATAATTTACAATTTTATTATTAGAATTTCATACCTCCAACCGGTAAAACAGCGTGCAAATTATTTACTAAAGTCATACGTGATTTTCAACGTACGACAGTATTTTGCTGGAAGTGAGACATGGGAGCGCAGGTTGTGGTCTTACTTACTGGCTTTTAAGGAACCCGGAGGTTCATTGCCGCCCTCACATAAGCCCGCCATTGGTCCCTATTCTGAGCAAGATTAATCCAGACTCTATCATATCCCACCTCCCTCAAATCCATTTTAATATTATCTTCCCACCTACGTCTCAGTTTCCCCAAAGGTCTTTTTCCCTCCGGCCTCCCAACTAACACTCTATATGCATTTCTGGATTCGTCCATTCGTGCTACATGCCCTGCCCATCTCAAACGTCTGGATTTAATGTTCCTTATTATGTCAGGTGATGAATACAATTCGTGCAGTTCTGTGTTGTGTAACTTTCTCCATTCTCCTGTAACTTCATCCCTCTTAGCCCCAAATATTTTTCTATGCACCTTATTCTCAAACACCCTTAACCTATGTTCCTCTCTCAAAGTGAGAGTCCAAGTTTCACAACCATAAAGAAGAACCTGTAATATAACTGTTTTATAAATTCTAACTTTCAGATTTTTTGGCAGCAGACTAGATGATAAAAGCTTCTCAACCGAATAATAACAGGCATTTCCCATATTTATTCTGTGTTTAATTTTCTCCCGAGTGTCATTTATATTTGTTACTGTTGCTCCCAGGTATCTGAATTTTTCTACCTCTTCAAAGGATAAATCTCCAATTTTTATATTTTCATTTCGTACTTTGTTCTGGTCACGAGACACAATCATATACTTTGTCTTTTCGGGATTTACTTCCAAACCTATCTCTTTACTTGCTCCAAGTAAAATTCCCGTATTTTCCCTAATCGTTTGTGGATTTTCTCCTAACATATTCACGTCATCTGCATAGACAAGCAGCTGATGTAACTCAGGTTGTGGTCTACATGCATATTAAGAAAAACATGAAATAAGTCACCTGCATATAAATAGCTTCCTATGGAAGTGACAGTATCCATGGTATTGAAGAAAATATATTATAAACGAATAGAAACAAGATTTGTAGCATGTCGTCAAGAAGAAAGCTAGAAATAGGTACATTATGTAACCATGTAATGAAGAGGGAGACAGGTTTATTTAAATCACTCTCAAAACGTTGATATGTGAATTTTGCAGGAGTGTATCGTTTCTCCGTACCTGTTGATCATGCTGTTTTGATTGAGAGGAGCGAGAAAGTCCACGGCGTCCATCATTTCCTGCGAGAAGAATATGGGCAGAGTGCAGACATCAATCTCCCCCCTCTGCACCATGCCCACCACCCCGGGCCAAGAGCCGTTGTCTGTCGTCAAACCCCAGATACCGTCCGCAGGACTGGTGAACACCGTCCTGCCATTGGAAATGAGAATTTGTGCAGTGGAAGTATATAGAAAGTGGCGGAGCTGGTCGATGTGGAGCTGATACCTTCTACATAATTTTTAATTGTGAACAAAAAGTGACTGGAGATTCACTGAATCGTTATAATTGAGACAGGAAAATCAAAATCTCCCTAATTCCAATAAACCAAATTTCACAGGAGAGAGAAAAAACTTATCATCTGTCTTACTAACTTTAAATATTATACAGGGACATAATTTTATTTTTACTTCAATTTTTATTGTACCTACGTTTCTAAATGTACTTGACTCCCACCCCTTTCACTAATGTCCTTGCTAACGTCAGTCACACAAACTTACGGCCGCTGTTGCTAGCAGTGAAGTAAACAGTGCAGAGTACAGTGTGTTTCAGAAATATGTTCCGTTTCTATAGAAGAATGAGCTTATATTATTGAAATTTATTTTCACATAGGTATGGTGTGTAGCATAACTGAATTTATCTGTGTGGACTGAGCACAAGTGAAGATTAGAGTTACCGAAAGTACGGTACCCTATAATATGGTGCGGTACTTAACAGTATTATTTAAACAAGAGTTTTGTTTTACTGTTTGTAGGTATGAAGGACGATGATGGAAACTGGAATTACAATATAACCGAATGTGAACAACAGTTTTTCTTGTTTGTTTTTTTTCTTCACAATTTCCTGATTATATCATTACGGAATATTTTCGTAGAAATGTCATTAATCTGGTAGATAAATTTAGAGCAACAGAGTGTACAGAAAGGAAGAAAAGTGTAAGATGGCGAACAAAGGTGACAGAAGATGCTGTAGAAGATGCTAGAGAAAGGATGCAGCGAGGTCGTAATAAGTCGGTCAAGAAGTTAGCTGTAGAAATTGGGGTCTCTTACGGAAGTGCTCACAAAATTCTCAGGAATAAATTAGGTTAGTAATATGCTGAATAAAGTAGACATTACATAATGTATATAACCGCCTGAAGACTTGAGTTTCTGAAAAAAAAAATTGTTACTATTCTACTGTTTTTTGATAAAATACTGTAAAGTAATGACCAAACTCAAAATCGTAATACTATATTTCCCTGTAACATAAATGGATACACTACTTTTCTCTCCTCCTATAGCTAGTAAAATGATTTGTTTACATATTGCACTAGCAACTCCAAACTCCTGTAATGGAAGGGGGTAACAGTGTTTCCGAGTATAGCCAGGTTAATGTTAAAAATATTAGTAAAAATAAAGTGATGTCCCTGTACATTTACCTATTAATACTGTGTAAAATTACATTATTTATCAATTAAATACTTAAAAACCTAAATTTTTACATTATCTTACGCTACAATTTGAAATAAACACTGCTGGAGTTAGTGGTTTTCTGCCTTCCATAGTGTATGAATTAAGAAAAGTGAATAAATATGAGCCAATTGGGGGGGGAAAAAGATAAGTGTATCATAATCCCCTTATAAAACACTGGAATATACGAGAAATTGGAAGTTTATTATTAAGATTAACATAGCTACATTTTTTTAAATTTCAAATATATGAGACAGAAAATCTCAAATTACCATAAAGCACATCAAAATACACAAATAAAACCACAAACAATATTAAAATGTTAACACAGTCTCATTCATGTTACAGATTCTGTTTTTTTCTCATTCTCATGTTCTTCCTGTGCATCTAGAATCTAGATTATTACTGTCCGCAAACAGAGTTTGGTGATTCATCCTACTTTCCTCAGAAATAAACTGCATTGAATTTTACAAGTCCTTTTGCTTTCTTCTTTCAATGGCAATGCTGAATTGTACTTTAGTTGACAGGGGAATGATGCATCTGTATTGGGTTTCTGGAAGTTAATCGACTCGATATTGTGCCTTTAATAGTCTTACTTACATGGATTTAGTAGATTTTTGTGACATTCTGAATACCGTATCGTACCACTTTACTCAACTGGTTGAGCGATAGTGTTGCCACCTACCGGGAAATTAAGCTTAGAATGCAAAAACTCTCTTATTCCATGGAGTGAGTGGAGTTCTGACTTCCACGAGTTTTAAAACAGCCCCCAGAATGCAGATGAATGTCGATATTAGTGTATTCTTGCCTTCCACGCATGCGGGACAAACTAAAAAGCATCATCCAGCCCATAACTCAATTCTGTCAAAAATTGGAGTAAGTGGGTTTTTGATCTCCCTGTCTCAATTGCATGTAACGTTTACGTTGTTCATGATTTTATTATAAGCATGGTAGTGATTGTAAGGATGTTTGGGATTTCAAATGAAATGTTGATATTTATTTAATTTCTTTTTTTTATACTCTCTCGATTTCACTTTAACAAGGCGGAGCCTTCTCGTTAACTACTTCATAATCGCTTCCTCATTCCATGAGGCCAGGTCTCCAGACAACAATGCAATTGATAGTCGAAACGATTCACACATCAATATGATGTCAATGAAATGTTTGAAATTGTAATGCCATTACAGAGAATTATTGAATTCATTTGGAAATTAATACTACAGTTAAGTACGGCAAAATAGCCGCATACTAGCCATACCAACACATAATACATCATCGTATTCATCATCATACATCGCTCTCGCGCTTGTGGAATACCCTACCCAGTAACATCAGAGACTGTCGGAATTTAGTAGCGTTCAAAAGCAAGCTTATTAAGAATTTTCTTGCTGCGTAGAGTAGGTTTAATTTTTACTTAATTAATAAAAAAAAATGTTTCTCTCTTCTTAACTTTTACAATAAACCGTCTAGCTTTTATTAATCAGTTAATCTTTTAGTACTTTGATTTTTATTGTATTTGTAAATTTAATATTAATTGTAATTATAATTGTAATTGTATTCTTAATATTGTAGTTGTAATCCCCTGGTAGAGGGGAAGAGAAGACCTGATGGCCTTATCTCTACCAGGATAAATAAATAAATAAATAAATAAATAAATAAATAAATAAATAAATAAATAAATAAATAAATAAATAAATAAATAAATAAATAAACAAATAAATATTAAATTAACTAATTCTGCCTTTATACTCCTTGCATTTATTAATCGCCTCCATTTGTGTACGAACAGTAATGTATTCATTTTGATGTCACATTCATAGAGCTAAGGAAGAGACTAGTGAAGTGTTTTGTATGGAGTGTGGCATTGTATGGGGCAGAAACATGAACATTACGACGAAGTGAAAAGAAGCGAATAGAAGTGTTTGAAATTTGGATATGGAGAAGAATGGAACGTGTGAAGTGAACAGACAGATTAAGAAATGAAGCTGTGTTGGAAAGAGTGGGTGAAGAAAGAATGATGCTGAAACTGATCAGGAAGAGGAAAAGGAATTGGCTGGGTCACTGGCTGAGAAGAATCTGCCTACTGGAGGATGCACTGGAAGGAATGGTGAACGGGAGAAGAGTTCGGGGCAAAAGAAGATAGACAACATTAAGATATATGGATCATATGCGGAGACAAAGAGGAAGGCAGACAATAGGAAAGATTGGAGAAAGGTGGGTTTGTAGTGAAAGACCTGCTCTTGCGCAGAACACCGAATGAATGAATGAATGAATGAATGAATGAATGAATGAATGAATGAATGAATGAATGAATGAATGAATGAATTTGTATCTCTTTTTATATTTTTTACAGGTGACTGGATTCGTAGGTACTTTGTTTTAAACAGATCATAATTACAGTCATCCAAGGCCCACTGTAATTGACGATAAAATGAATTGGTGGAATATATTGGATTTTAATTTTGCATATTTCACATCAAATAGACCATTTTTTTGGCTACTCCAAAATAAGCGTAAAATGCTATTTTACCTCATTTCCCTGCAGATTATACAATAAAATTTCGTTTATACCACTCAGAAGGTCTTAATTAAGGATATGCTAATTTTAAATAAAATCTTTTATTTATAAGTATAATTTTAAGATCATCTTCTAAGATTTTATTTTATAATTGATAATCAATGGTGCTTAATTATTACATTTTATTTTTATAACAATATTCATATTTAATTAATTATATTTATTTGTTATTAGCCGTACCCGTGCGCTCCGCTGCACCCGTTAGAAATAAATATAAAGTAATTACATAATTAAAATAGGACATTTGATCCAGGGAACTTTCGTGTTTGATAGAAGGATAAATCGTTTAATATGTTACTTAATTTAAATTGTATTTATAATATTATGCAGAAAAGTATATTCTATTGCAGAAAAGTATATTATATTATCCATGTGTTAAAAAGGATAAATGTTCATCTTCCCTCTTGCTTAAAAAAGTCCCTTGTGCAGACCCTTGTATTTCCCTATTTTGACTATGCTGACATTTTACTGACTGACCTCTCCAGCGACAGCAAAATGAAACTTCAACGTGCTCATAATTTGTGTGTACGTTTTGTAAGCAATGTTCGTAAATATGATCATATTACCCCATCCCTGGAAACAATAGGTTGGCTTAAACTAGATAAGAAAAGAAATTTACATTCACTTCTCCTTCTCTTCGAAATCTTGAACTCTTCTATTCCTTCGTACCTGTCGTCTCGCTTCACTTACCTTTCTTCCCACCACAATCTGAACACACGCTCTCGCCATGAAACAATACTAACAATACCATCCCATCGCACCTCCTCATACTCATCCTCTTTCACAATAGCCCTGCCAAGACTCTGGAATTCGTTACCTGCTAGCATCAGGGACTGTCGAAATAAAATTCAATTCAAACGCAAACTTACTAGGCACTTGGTCAGTAATTGAGACTCGTTCAGACATGGTTTCTTGTAAATAGTTCTTTTAATCTACCACAAAATATCTCAATATCCGGTAATTTCATCAATATAGAATTTTGTTATTGTAGGTTTAATTTGTAATTTAGTAAATACAAAAATATTCTTTGTTCTCAACTTCTATGATAAAATGTCTAGCTTTCATTAATCAGGTATTCTTGTCGTACTTTAATTTTATTGTAATTGTAATTGTAAATTTAATATTAATTGTAATCTTATTGTTCATGTTATAGTTGTAATCCCCTGGTAGAGGGGCAGAGAAGGCCTGACGGCCTTAACTCTACCAGGTTAAATAAATAAATACTAAATAAATACTAAATATTAAAATGCGATCATTTTGATCCAGAGACCACTCATTTGGTGCAATGACAATTCCTTTAACATGTTTCTTAATTGTTATTACCAATTATTTTTGGAAAAGCGAAAATTAACAGAAAAATTTTGGGTACAGATTTATTATTATATTATATTATATTATATTATATTATATTATATTATATTATATTATATTATATTATATTATATTATATTATATTATATTATATTATATTATATTATGTAAAAAGTGTGTTGATAACGGATGTACTCGAATTAGAAAGTTTTTAATTTGTTGTGGGAGCTCTTGAATCTCAGGAGGAACAGCTTTTACAACAGCGCAACATAATCTGCTTGGCTCATTACCCAATTTTTTTGCATTGCATTTATTGCATATATATTTTATGTATTTTAACACGATTCAATTGAGCATAGTTAAAATTTGAATTATAAAATAATGGATTGCTAAGCTAACGTACTATTACTGCATACTAAATCAATACATTCTCGTTGTTCGTTAATTCTCTGAGATAAAAATGAATATGTTCATAAACATTATTTTCAGAAATACAGGAAATGAATATACAGAATAACCTATCAAGTTTTCTGTGCATAAGAAGCTATTTTAATCTTACTTGTCCTCAATTCACTCAAGTACTGTAATAACATTATAGCATTATGTCCATCCAGAGAACCTACACTTTCCAATGATGAAATAATAATTAATTATACAAATCGGTTAATTTAGCTTCCGATATTACCTCATACGAACACATAAACATTGTCTGTAGGCTATGTTTCATAGCTTTCGATTGTTGTGTCCAAGGCCCCTTATAGACGAAGTCATTTGTTTTTTATTTCAATACACCGCCTTAGATGGCAGTTATTTTAATTTCAAAACTCATTTATCTCATTAAATATCAGTCCTATCAAAATTTTTCAGAGCATGCAACTTATCAGAAATCATTTTTAAAGAAACTTTTGTTATGTAACATTTTTCACAAAAATCAATAATAAGCGAGATATTTCGATTTATTTAATTCAGGCCCCCTTATAACCCCCTTTTTAAATAATGTATTTTGAATGCCATATAGCCTAAAATCTAAGTTACAACGAACTTAATTTATATTCCAATTTTCATCGAAATCGGTTCAGCCATTATCGCGTGAAAAGGTAACAAACATACAGACAGACAGACATACAAATAAAAATTAAAGAAAAAAGCGATTTTCGGTTTCAGGATGGTTAATTATATATGTTAGGACCAATTATTTTTGGAAAATCGAAAATTACCAGAAAAATTTTGGCTACAGATTTATTATTAGTATAGATTAATTTCCGGATCCTCGTGGTGAACCTTAATTAAGGCCGGACGATTTATTTCTCTATCTCTATTTTGTATTGTGGATATCGCCAATTCCAGTATCAAGAAACGATATTTAGAAACATGTTTATCACGTTGTCAGACTTTTTTTATGTCACTCATGAAAGGAAATAATTTTTCTCAAGCTATAGTGAACATATGTAAAATGTCTATATCGAACTGAAATTTGAGTAATTCTATAGAAGTAGGTTGTTGTTATTGCAATGATATTACATATGTCTTAACTTCCATTTTAGTGATCGATCTCCTGTAAAAACATTACAGTTTACTGCAGGCAGGTGCTCTATTGTGAAAAATTACTTTTGTGTTCGATTTTGTCTTTAAGACATTGAGATATATATTCTTTATTGGAAGCTGGCAATTTTAGAACAGTAAATTATTGCGTTATTCTAGGACGGAAAGAATGTCTAAGAGGGTTGTATATTGTGTAAGATTAGGCCGTCCAGAATTGTCATATCTTGATAACTTTGAAGATGTCTTGAAAGTGTTTTTATCGGTTATTTAACGACGCTGTGTCAACTACTAGGTTATTTAGCGTCAATGACATTAATGCTAGCGAGGTTGTATTTATCGGGATGAGGCCGAGGTTACGCCATGGATTAACTGACATTCGCCTTACAATTGGGAGAAACCTCTGAATAAGAACAACTAGGTAATCAGACCAAGCTGGGATCGAAACCCTGCCTGAGCGCAACCCCACATCAGCAGGCAAACGTGCTACCGCCTGAGCTACGCCAGTGGTTACTTAGATTCAAAAGTGGGTTACTAAAAGAGTTAAGCCTCCTACTTAAATAAATGTGACTTTTACAATATGCGTGGGGAGTAGGTTATGTTACTTATAATAATAATAATAATAATAATAATAATAATAATAATAATAATAATAATAATAATAATAATAATAATAATAGGGTAAACTAGGATCTGTTGGACAGTCGGGTATGTTGGACACCCTGTACTTTAACGTGTTACCTCGCCACTTGCGGGCACCACATTGTGCTACAAGTCAATGACAGAAGTAGTCCCACTCGTGGCTACTTCCGTCATTGACTTCTAGCAGAATGTGGTGCCCACAAGTGGCGAGGTAACACGTTAAAGTACAGGTGTCCAAATACCCGACTGTCCAACAGACCCTAGTTTACCCTACCAATAATAATAATGATAATGATGATAATAATAATAATGATAATAATAATAATGATTATAATACCAATAATAATACCAATAATAATGATAATAATAATAATACCAATAATAATAATTTATTTTATCTTATTTATTTATTTATTTATTTATTTATTTATTTATTTATTTATTTATTTATTTATTTATTTATTTATTTATTTATTTATTTAGAATATTAATGTGCAAAATAACAGCACAAGGCCAATTACAGTTTAGCACAAGATACAAAACAAAACAAAACAAAACAGAAGAAATGATGATAAGAATGACTGATAGAAATGACAGTGAGATGGAATGCAATCAATATAATAGTCATCAATAATCTTTGACCAAATGCAACAAAATAAATAGCAATAGGCTATCTGGCAATAATAACAAGTAAGGATATATCATGATAAACTCAAAAAAAAAAAAAAAATATATATATATATATATATATATACATATATATATATACTACACATTAAATGGATAGAAGCTTAATCCATGCAAATTAGCATATTTTATACATCTGCAGACCGGAGAGAGAGATTTAGAATTTACATTATAAAAAATGTTATGAAAGCTTAAACCCTTAGCAGGAATACGAAGACTGATATTGCTTATGAAGGATTCACAATCAATATCACCCTTAATGACTTTACAAAAAAATAAATAATCAAGATCTTGACGTTTGGCAAATAAACTGCAGCAGTTAAAATATTTAGTGATAATAATAATAATGATAATAATAATAATAATAATAATAATAATAATAATAATAATAATAATAATAATAATAATAATAATAATAATGTCAAACTTCTTAAGCTGGAAGTGTGTAGCAATCTTTTTAAATGTTCGTTCGTTGAGAGGTGATAATTTGTGCAACACATTCCTGTCCTCAATAAAAAAATGCACTCATATTTATTAAAAAATTAAATTAAGTCATGTCACAATATCGTGATCGTTAGCCTCTCCTCAAATTGAAATAACTCCTTACGTGAATTTGAGCTGCTTTTCCAACGTGAACCAAATCTCGCCAATGCTGGCAAGTACTTTCAATGAAGTATCACCACCTATGTTCAGATTCGTAAACCCTGGCTGAAAGGAAAAAATAAAAACACAATCACACATGAAAGCTGAAAAATTTGGCGATGAGTTTTCTTTGAAAATCCTCTCCCCTCCCCAGACCGATGGTTTAAGATAACGGCACAAATGCAATAAAATTGTATTCGATATTAAGGTTTGGATCGGTGAAAATAACGAAAAAGAAAAACATTTAAAAAATGGAAATTTTGTTTTTAATTCTAAAAAATAAAATACTGTTTTAGTTTTCTAAATGTGTGCTTATTTTGACCCTATGACAATTTAAAGCCCCTGAGGACGAATTTACAGGGACCAGCGCGTGCGTGGAGCTGCAGTCCTTTAAACTGACACTCAGCTGTCATTCTGACAGACTTTTCTTCATTCTAATTAATTTTACTTTTAATTCAGTTCATATATCGCGTTGTCATGTAGGAGAAAAATGTGCGTGATAGACCCATATAGGAAGGGAGGATATCGATAATATCATATACGTACTGTACTTCGATATTCGTTTAATCGATTTTCCAATTTTCAACATTCAAAATGCTCTAATGAATGTGAATGCAGTTTTTCTCCAGACTCAGTGAAATTTTCAACACAAGTCAGCAAAAGCATGTGAATTAACCGACACATGCGTTTTCTTCTGATATTCAAAATATTGAAATCACCATGTGTTGAGGATGTGATAAGTTTAAAAAAAGAAGTTGAATAATTAACATTTAAAAGGGTAAATGTTATTTTTCTCAAAAAGCAATTGAAAAATATGAAATACATCTGTCATATTTTACATACATTTATCCAGAATAAATTAAATATAAATTTAAAGAAAAATTTTGTAAACTTTGAAAATTGGGACAATTATAATTCAGGATTAAAAAACAACAACAAAAATTAATTTCAAGTAAAGTAATTGAAATATCAAAGTGAAAATTTCTGTATTGCATGCCCATATTATATGAAATATATTGTAAAAGTTTCAGATTAATTGGTGTAAAAATGTAATTTCACAGTTCCATAGCCTTAAGGGAATAACGATTTGTGCTCAAAATGTTTTTAGGCCATTTATAATTAAATTGGTAATTTATTACAAAACTTCTCCATAACAAGCCCAAAACAAACATTAAGGGAAAGCGAAACTTTTCCTGTAAAAACACTACCAATCGGAGTATTTACCATGTCTTTTGTATGTATCTCAAATTTTAGATTCTTTCCAAACCTACATCAGTCCTGGATTCATTGATACTTCTTAAAACAACATGAGTCAGAAAATACGAAGAAATAATATAGAGAAATAAAATCAGATAACATACATAAATTACATTTACAGTGAGAGACATTTTCTTCATATTTACATAGGTCTATGGTAACATGTATTTATTATAAACAATTATTTTTCCCTCGAAACTGAAAGTCTATGAATCATGTGTTCAGCGAAGAACAGATTCAAATTCTTAATATATTCCAAGACACCTGAAAATAAATAGTAAATCAGACAAAATATATTCCAAGTTTTGGATCTTAATAGTTGGATATAATTATTCAATTCTCGAAGTTCAAAATGCTATTGTCAAGGTAAAATTATTACACTTTGTTTTTGGGTTTCACAAATAATCTTACCTCCAAAACATAATGATTTACGTCTATAACGCATTTTAGAATGAAGTTGCTGGCAGAAAGCAGATGTACCACAACCTAAATTCTGAGTTAGTTAAATTGTGAACTTTTTCGTGTGGTGACGGCACTTATCAATGAAAATTACGTTCTAAGATTTAATTTAATACAAGACTGAAAATAATAATACTTCCTGAGTGAAATAACTGCATTCAACTATAGGTCCATCAACTTGCAGAATCATTACTTTACTTATACTTTAAATTCTTGAAGACGGATCAGTCCAATCGGTCAATTGCATGAAGAAATTGATGATCATCAATCATCATAATTATATGAGTATGTAGGCTTACGTATGTTTTGGTTTTGTGGCGAGATCAGGATCCATACCGATTTTTAGTGTCACAGATGATGATGATAAGATACTTCTTGCTTTTCCCCATCATGTCCTTAATTCCATTTTCTTCATTATGATGAAGGATTCAACCTGAAGATTTGCTTCATCACTGATAAAGCTGATAGTCACTTCATTGATCTTCGTTATTCAGAATTGGCCGAAGATTAAAATTAGAATCATCATCATTATCATCATCCTCATCATCATCTTTAACGTATCATTCTGTTTGAACCTGTACTGACTCATTATTATTTTCATTTCAGAGTCCTACGTTACGTATTCCAGAATGGTTTGATTATTTGCCTAGCTTCATTGTATGGTAAGTGAATCATCCAGTTTTGATGTTACATTTATTTGTGTTTTATGACTAATAAATGGTAATCGCATTCACAACTGGCATATGATCGGATATGATTCATTGGTGATGGATATAAACATAGGTCAGCTTGATGTAAGAAATGTGTCATCGAATGGTGGATATCTTCAGAACAGTAATATATTATATAACATTGTTGAAGTCATCACGTACCGATATAAGTCCCAGAGTAGCCAATGGATCGCTGATGCAAGAATTGGACATGTTCGGTTTTATATGCCTGATGTAGGTTAAAGGTACCTAATTCCGTGATACCCTTAATCCCGTGATAAAATTTCAATTGACTGCCATGGAGTTGTGGTCTCTGACTTTTGAAATACCTAACAGATGCCAGGAGATGTCTTCTTTTCAATATTCTAATGACTACCCGCCTTTTGAATAGAAGCAGTCGACTGCAGAAGCTTTTGTTCAGTGAAAGGTGGTTGACCAGTAAGTTTTTCTTTCTCTTGTGACCGCTCCTGAAGAAACATTTTATATTTGAGATAAGAATTAATATAGCATTATAAAAATGATATATTACTGTAGATTATAGTCAGCTGAATCAATGTGTATGATTATTTAAACATTGTGAGACAATAACAATGCTACAGGAGCTTTGCCAGTTTCGGATTTATTTTCATATTTCTCCTTCCTGACTCACTTGACCAGTGATACCAACGCTAAATTGTGAAAATTAATGTCTATGGAAGAAAATAGTTCGTGGAAATAATAATAGAAAATAAGTTATAGAAAACATCCATTATAATTATGATAAAATAATAGGGCATGTATATTTAACTGAATTACTGCTGTTGTTAGGAATATAAATAATGAGAAATAATTGTGTTATAATTCAATTTATTAAAATTTAATTTTGTATTGAATTTAACTTTCGGTTTATTTTGTTTATAATATATTAGTATGTAATATGTATTCCTGTAGTTACACAAATATTTTCTATGAAATTTGTCACCTAGGCCCTTTTTCTATGTTGTAATTTCTTGCTTAGTTCATATTAAAACAATATGCCATGACTTTAAAGTGTTTTTCCAAATACTGTTTGTTTTCTGAGCAGTTAATGAGGATTATTTTAGTATCACGGAATTAGGATATCACTCACGGAATTAGGAAACCACTATCACGGAATTTGGATCCCTGTCACGGATTTAGGAGCTACTGTATAACAATGAAGAATCATATTATTATGTCTCAAACTTGTGAAACTGTTGACTTTGAATGTTGTAAATACTGTAGCTAAAGGTCCAAACAACGTCATTTAGGTGTTATTTGAAAATGTTTAGTACAATTTTAGCATAAATATAGACATTATTAAATACTGTATGTCACGGAACTAGGCAACCTTACCCTATAAGGTGGGCTACATTAATGTAGGTAAACGAATGATTTGAAGTTTGTAGTAGCTTGAATTTACTCCAAAAATTTCTTCGCTTCACTAAATTCATGCTGTGAGTTGAGGATCGTTAAATTTATACGCCTGACTTTGACTATGCCGGTTTCCATACCTACAGCCGAAAGATCTTTCTCCGCGTTGAAAAGGTTCAAACATTTCCGCGTTCAACTATGTCCCAGAAGCAAATTAATCACATTGCTATATTTTAAAATTGAAGCTTTTAAAAAAATAAATTTGTAAAATTATCCATGATATATAATATTAACAAATGTATTTTTTTTTACCTTTTATTTCTGTCGACTATATTCATGTTTTTATTGAATATCACTGGCTTCTGTCGGATTGTCAATTTATATTAAATGTGTATTTTTCTCTCTTTTTCTCTTTCTTCTTTATTCTTGCTGTTGTGTGTTATTTATCGGTTTGAATTAAGTTACTTACTGTATTTACTAAATTGTCCTTGTAAATTTTATGTTGTATTATTGACTAAGATCACACCGTACACGAGCCTGGCTCTTACGGTAGTGGCTAGAAACATTTTTGTTTTATAAATTTAATTTGTACTCACTAGCTAGCTAGTTAAATAGATAGATAGATAGATAGATAGATAGATAGATAGATAGATAGATAGATAGATAGATAGATAGATAGATAGATAGATAGATAGATAGATAGATAGATAGATAGATAGGTAGGTAGGTAGGTAGGTAGGTAGGTAGGTAGGTAGGTAGGTAGGTAGGTAGGTAGGTAGGTAGGTAGGTAGGTAGGTAGGTAGGTAGGTAGGTAGGTAGATAGGTAGATAGATAGATAGATAGATAGATAGATAGATAGATAGATAGATAGATAGATAGATAGATAGATAGATAGATAGATAGATAGATAGATAGATAGATAGATAGATAGATAGATAGATAGATAGATAGATAGATAGACAGGATGCTATTCATAAACATTTCGCAGCACGCGCTACGAGCGTACTAAGCTAGCCCCGGCTATCTACTGGTTACTTGTACAGAATTCAAATCATATCCTGTCGCTAACACTGGTTTATGAATACGAAAAACTCTGATAATCCACCGAAAGCCCGCGCTAAAAATGTGTATGAATACGGCCCATAAAATTTTAACTTTTCATGTTATCTCTCTTTGATTTTATTGCTAAACCTCATGTTTACAATATCATGCTCTTTCAACTACATTCCTTAATAAATAGACCTAATATTTTTTTTTATTTTGTGTTAGAAGAAAATACTGATATTTGGCTATTTTTTAAATGAATTTATTTTTTTATCAGACAATCAATTAAAGGAAGAGAAGTGATTTTGCATCATATTGTAGATATGACACGCATAAATACACACAAAAAACATTCATCGCAGAATGTTGGATAATTTTTGAGTTATGAGGGAAACGCTTCATCACTGCACAGTGAACTGCCACCATTTCGAATTTTGAAAAAAAATATATGTATAAATATATTTTTTAAATCGGAAAAATATGTTTTCATATAGCAGAAGAACAGTATTTTACACATACTAATTTTCATTATTGTACAAGGTACAGTAATGGAGGAAAAAAATGTTGAATATTTCCAAAATTTTACTACTGTGAGCTGTACCTAACCCCTTAAGTTACTATGTATATTCGGTTATTTTTATAGAATTATAAAAAAATGGTCAGATCTCTAATTTTCCTGTTATTCTATATTTTATATAATTTTTGTGAATAGACATAGATCACGATTCATGTAAGGGATCATTTGATATTTTATTGTAATTCAAAATTTTGAGCTCATCCAAAATTTGCCAAAAATTGGCTCTGGTTCAGTACTGTACTCCATTCATAAATATAAATGCAGATTTTTATGTTCGCTTTATCTCTTTACAGCATTTTTGAGATTAATTTTTGAAGTGTTTATATTACAAATATTAGTTGATTTGTTCATTTTATGTTAAAGGAAAAATAAATTTAATATAATAATTGTTTTTTTAACGACAAGAAAGAATACTTAAGTGTCCGGTAATGAACGAACTTCCCCTGCGAGTTTCCGTTAATTACAGGTTTCGTAATAGACAATTTTATCGTATTTGAGAGTCTTTTGTCACATTTTTACGTAGAAATCGTTTGCTGTTAGAGGAGCAACATACTGTCCTGATTTGCACTCACCGTTGCAAGTGTGGCCGCTCTCATAACCAGGCCGTGCAGATTGTTTCTCCTTCTGTATGAATTCTCAGCGCTTACAGAAGCTATGTTCTGCAGGTAGTGCGTACGCAATGGCAAGCTGGGGGCAATTCTGTACACCTCTGCGACCTCTGTCGAATTGCCTTCCTTTTGAGCTACCAGAAACGAGCAGTGGAATGGGACGTCAATGTCGGTGAAAAAGTCTTGTGCGCCATTGTCGAGGAACAGCAACCAGCGCGCTCTGGATAGGCGACCTTCCACAGACAGCTGCGTCGAAATATCAAATGATTAAAAAAATAAGAGTTACCTAGAATTCTAGAGAACAGTATAATACCAAAATAGTATGAGATACTATGTTTTTCTTATGCTTTATTTTTCAGTTTACAGAGAAATAATTGCAAGAAATAAGCTTAATAAACTAGAAGTTACATACTGTTCTCCAACCAGGAGATCAACCGTGAAAGGAATGTGCTTACTATTGCGTCATCTATTGGAACGAAGTAGATAGATAATATTAGAGTTATAACGCCAGTTTAAAAACCATGCGCCCTCCTGCATATGTTATTTCCTTTATGGAGAGATTAGAAGACCAGGAGATTAACTGTGATCTAATTTTGTAACTAGGGTAGTATAAATATGTGTGTGTCAATGTTATTGTTTGTGCTGTGAGAGCTAGCCAATAGAGATAGGGGAGAGTCGGGTAGTATCGGACATCGGGTAATATCGGACAGTGAGTTTCTTTCATCTACCACACGATGATAGTACCTGATTGACATGGTTACGTTTCTGTGATGTCGCATAGAGAAACGTAACCATGTCATTCAGGTACTATCATATGGTGGTAGATGAAAGAAACGCACTGTCCGATACTAACCTATGCCCGATACTACCCGACTCTCCCCTACGAGTACCCACGTGTGTGACCTTATGACATCTTATGACATCAACATTCATTCACAGCATGACCCCGCTGCGTTTCATTCCGCAAAGACTTTCTCATGGTTGGAGCACAGATATGGTTTGGTTGGTTCTTTTCCAATACTGAGGCATTTCCAGATTGTCATTGAATCGTCTTATCAGTTTATGGATTAATTGAAGGGTTTCGAACCAGACATGACTATTCCACAATATCACAAAACATAACTTTCTTTCTTAATCACATTTTGTCGTCTTGATCTACGTTGTTGTATGCACGCATAACTCTGCCAAAGGCTGCAAATGTGAGATTAAATTTGGCACCGAGTGGATTCAACCTTCGGAATTGAACTTAACCCTAGGATGTCTCCGAAACTATTTCGTGTGGATCGGTCACATCTGCTTTGAAACCCTTCAGTTGACAACTTGTAATGCTACTGCAAAAATCGACGGATGCGTAGTTTTACTGAGCTGCGTATTTATACGTAGAAATAGGCCTACGTGTGCGTGGTGAGAGAAGTGAAACAAATGGAGAAAAAGTGGAGTAAAAGGAAAACAAGAGGAATGAAAGAATAACAAGAGAAATACCAAGGATAGCAAGTAGAATACAAGGAGAACAAGTGTAATACAAGGTGAATCAGTGTATTACAAAGACAATAAGGGGAATGAAAGAAGAACAAGGGGAATAAAAGAATAAAAAGGAAAATAAAAAGATATCAAATGGAATACAAAGTGAACAAGTGGAATGCAACGAGAACTAGTGGAACACAAATATTACAAGAAGAATAAAAGAAAATAAGTGGAATACAAGGAGGACAAGAGGAATGAAAGGTGAAAAGTGAACTAGAAGTGACAAGTGGAATAAAATCAGTGGTGAAATACAAGGAAAACAAGTGAAATACAAGTAGTACAAGAGGAATATAATAATAAGTGTAATATAAGGAGAACAGTTGGAATAAAGGGGGGGGAAAATGGAATACGAGGAGAGCAAATGAAATGCAAGAAGAACAATGATATACAAGAAGAACAATGGCATACAAGGAGAATAATTGGAATACAAGGAGGACAAGAGGAATACAAGGAAGACAAGTGCAATACAAGTAAAACAACTGAAAACAATAGAACAAGTGGGATGCTAGGATAACAATGGGAATGCAATGAGAACTAATGGCATGTAAGGAGAAAAAGTGGAATACTTACTTACTTACTTACTGGCTTTTAAGGAACTCGGAGGTTCATTGCCGCCCTCACGTAAGCCCGCCATCGGTCCCTATCCTGAGCAAGATTAATCCAGTCTCTATCATCATATCCCACCTCCCTCAAATGCATAAAATGTTGAATATAAGGATAATAAATGTAATACAAGAATGACAGTATTTGAATACAAGAGAAGAACAAAGTGACCCTGAAGAATACAAAGAGAACAAGTGGAACACAAGGATAACAAATGAAATAGGAGTAAAACAAGTCGAATACAAAGAGAAGAAGTGCAATACAAGCAGGACAAGTGGAATGCAAGGACGACAAGTGGAATGCAAGGAAGACAAGTGGAATACAAGCAGGACAAGTGGAATGCAAGGACAAGTGGAATGCAAGGAAGACAAGTGGAATACAAGCAGGACAAGTGGAATGCAAAGAAGACAAGTGGAATGCAAGGAAGACAAGTGGAATACAAGCAGGACAAGTGGAATGCAAGGACGACAAGTGGAATGCAAGGAAGACAAGTGGAATACAAGCAGGACAAGTGGAATGCAAGGAAGACAAGTGGAATACAAGCAGGACAAGTGGAATGCAAGGAAGACAAGTGGAATACAAGCAGGACAAGTGGAATCCAAGGAAGACAAGTGGAATACAAGCAGGACAAGTGGAATGCAAGGAAGACAAGTGGAATACAAGCAGGACAAGTGGAATGCAAGGAAGACAAGTGGAATACAAGGAAGACAAGTGGAATACAAGCAGGACAAGTGGAATACAAGCAGGACAAGTGGAATGCAAGGAAGACAAGTGGAATACAAGCAGGACAAGTGGAATGCAAGGAAGACAAGTGGAATACAAGCAGGACAAGTGGAATGCAAGGAAGACAAGTGGAATACAAAGAGAACAAGTGGAACACAAGGATAACAAATGAAATAGGAGTAAAACAAGTCGAATGCAAAGAGAAGAAGTGCAATACAAGCAGGACAAGTGGAATGCAAGGAAGACAAGTGGAATACAAGCAGGACAAGTGGAATACAAGCAGGACAAGTGGAATGCAAGGAAGACAAGTGAAATACAAGCAGGACAAGTGGAATGCAAGCAGGACAAGTGGAATACAAAGAGAACAAGTGGGACACAAGGATAACAAATGAAGTAGGAGTAAAACAAGTCGAATGCAAAGAGAAGAAGTGCAATACAAGCAGGACAAGTGGAATGTAAGGAAGACAGGTGGAATACAAGCAGGACAAGTGGAATGCAAGGAAGACAAGTGGAATACAAGCAGGACAAGTGGAATGCAAGGAAGACAAGTGGAATACAAGCAGGACAAGTGGAATGCAAGGAAGACAAGTGGAATACAAAGAGAACAAGTGGAACACAAGGATAACAAATGAAATAGGAGTAAAACAAGTCGAATGCAAAGAGAAGAAGTGCAATACAAGCAGGACAAGTGGAATGCAAGGACGACAAGTGGAATACAAGCAGGACAAGTGGAATACAAGCAGGACAAGTGGAATGCAAGGAAGACATGTGAAATACAAGAAAGACAAGTGGAATACAAGCAGGACAAGTGGAATGCAAGGAAGACAAATGGAATACAAGCAGGACAAGTGGAATGCAAGGAAGACAAGTGGAATACAAGCAGGACAAGTGGAATGCAAGGAAGACAAGGGGAATACAAGCAGGACAAGTGGAATGCAAGGAAGACAAGTGGAATACAAGGAGGACAAGTGAAATGCAAGGAGGAAAAGATAGTTATAAGGAAAACAAATGGAATGATAAAGTAGACAATTGCAATGCAAGGATAACAAGTGTAATATAATAAAATAATTGGAATACAAAGACAACAAGCAGAGCACACGGAGAACAATTGGAACAAAAGGAGAACATGTGGAATGCAAAACGGAAAGGTAACAACTTTTAATACAAGAGTAATAAAATAAGAGAGAACAAGTAGATTAAAAATAGAACAAGCGGAATACAAGTAGTGCAAGTGGAATACAAGGAAAACAAATAAGATACAAAAGAAGGACTAGTGAAACGAAAGAGAAATGCAGAATGCAATAGAAGAAGGGGAATGTAAGCAGTGCAAGTGTAATACAAGCGGAATAAAAGTTTAACAAGTGGAATATAAGTGTAACAAGTAGAATACAAGGAAGACAAAGGAATACAAGGAGGACAAGTGGACTGCAAGGATAACAAGTGAACTAGAGGGATAACAATTGGAATACGAGGATAAAAAGTTGAACAGTGCGACTCTTATCGCTTGCGTGACATACCGACATTGTACGACATCATCGTAACAGAAAGTGTGACCAACGTTTTCAGGTTAAAAGGAAGAAACATGATAAATATAACTTTTTGTCTCAAAATACCTGTCTTAAAGTATGACGGATCTCCCTTCCTGCATACAAGAAGACAACCAATGGTAAATTCCGTTGACAGTTGAATGTATCCATGCTCCAATCTGCGAGAGAATGCTCAGAGATGGTAGCCATAGTTACGTGATGCTCAGCTATTTGCTTCTTGAAGTGAACAGTCTTCTGTATTTCCCGGAGATCTGGAAATTATTAACTCTTGAATTGTGGATTTGGTCCGAATTGAGCATGTCTAGATTTGATTATCTGGAGCCGATATTGAGGATTGGCACGTTTTTCAACAGAAATGTCAAATCAAAATACTCCCGTATGACGGATCTTGTGTGCGTCTAGTGAGAAGAGATCGAAATGTGAAATTTAAAATGAAACTCGCAATGAATTGTAACATTTGAAGAATAGATTTCAACACACCTACAGGAAGTTACAAAGCTATCTGTACAAAATTTTATGGAAGATACAGAATATGTACCTTGCAGAGTGCTGCATTGGAGTTAAATCGCTCGCTTGAACTCCGTCGAATGTCGCACCCTCGAGTGAGATACGATCGGTCGCGATACGCTCATATACAAGAAGCACAGTACACGGTCATCTCACCGACATGTCTTATCTTGTATGGAAGGCGACAGATAAGATACACATATGTTTTGCTCACACGGTAAAAATAAGGCTTTATTTTCTGCGTTTATGACAAACGTTTAATGGAACAGTCAATGGGACGTACCAAAACAGGAACATGAAGTTATAAATAAAATAGTATGAAGAACTTCGATATACAGTTATTATTGCTAATTAATAATTATTCAATATTTGATTTACTACATATATAATATGATAGGTCCACACATACTGTTCCGCCTATATACTGCGACAATGTAGAAACGTTTTGCAAAATATTATTGATATAGCAGTAGATCAATAACAATATTAGTACAGAGATAACGTCACAGAAAATATAATAAAACGAATAATCATGCTGCATAACTGTTACAGACGCAAAGAATGATACAATAATTATTAGAGATTATTATTATTATTATTATTATTATTATTATTATTATTATTATTATTATTATTATTATTGTTACTAGAAAACTTGATACAGTTCTTGCATTATCGTGATTATGTTCTCCGTTTATAATAATTACATTTACATACAATACCATCTATCAGATGTGGCAAAAACAAAATCACTCCTGTGTGGGGGGGGGGGAGAAATTACCTACAATATTTATATTACATTTTGAAGCAAGTTTTGTATGGAGAGGTTAGTTAAACACTGCAAAGTTTTGAAATGATAAACATTTATGATGTTGCTACACAGTTCATCACTGTAACAAGAACGAATGTCTAACGCTCGGCTTATACCGTTCGAGGATTTATCGCTCGTGACAATTTTACCCATCATGCATGTGCGCTACCTATCGGATTATGCTATGAACTACTTGGCGCACGAGCGAAAACGTCCTATGCAGACCTCTGGTACCTTGACATCGCCTTCCGGCACTAGAGACATTTAAAAGGATGTGGTGGAGGTGGTATAAAAACAAAAACTACAATGATTGGAAGTAACTATGATCAAGTTTATTCACACAAGATGCTGAAATTTGCGGCAGTTATCGACATTGCATGCATGACAACGTCGAAGCATTGAGTCCCGCACATGCGCAAAGATTTCCAGCACATCATGAATACTTCCAGCAGCCACACCGATTCTTGCGATATTGTCATTTTCTGTTTTCCGGCCATTTTGTAAGATCTTAAAGTAGTGAAATGAGACATAGTTTGAAATAAAAATCACAACACTTTGTTAAAAGTAGTGGATCTGTAACTTTCTTATCGTATTACCAACTACCAAATCTAAAATCTTGGCTTTTGATTTAAGTTACGTAATGCAACCTCTGACCAAATCTCATACGATGGTAGTAGCGGTGGTGGTGGTGGTGGTGGTGGTGGTAATGATGATGATGGCGATGATGTTAATGATGATGATGATGATGATATGGTTAGTGCTAGTGGTGACTGTCATGAACAATATTTAAATTATCTCTGCAAGAATATTGTAGAGTTTTAATTTTAAACTTCAGGTAGGCTATATATACATCTTTACATACAAAAAATTTTGTTTTGCATAATTTTGCTCTGTAAAATTGTTATACAATTGAGAATGATACCAGAAAGAGGATGAAGTGAACAGATCCCTTGAAATTATGTCTAAATTGTTTATAAAAATTATTTTGTTTATAATTTTGACATGCAACTTGAATTATGATAGCTCATGAAGTTTTTAAGATAGAGCCACAGTTTCTTCACTGTTTTATAGCTAAAACTATTCTTTAGTGCCTGACATAGAGCTATTTTTTTATGTTCATTTACATTAATTAAATATTACCATATATATAACTTATACTAATATTTTATGTTGCATAAATCATGTAAAAAATCCATAGATAGTTATTAAATATATTAATGTTATTTTACTCATTGTCAGGCACTAGGGGACATTTCAAGTTTCAAAACGACACCAGTATCTTCTTTGTATCACCATATTTGACTGAGATATCATGTTTAAAAGAATTAAATATTCTAAAATTATTATTTGCAGGAAATGAGCCACAAACTTTCAGAGCCTAGAAGAATCCATCATCATATGTCACCCCTTAAGCAGCTTCATGTCGGTCCTGTTTCAGCTTCTTTGTGCCTCTCAAATACCTCCTCCTTGTTTTAATTCAGGTGTTGAATGTTTTTTTTTTTTTTTTTTTTGCATTTTTGTCCTAATTTTCCATTGATGCAACAAATCCTGCGATGGTGTTTGTCCCAGGGTTTAGGCCCATCCTCCTCAGAATTGTAATTTCTACTTTTGGACTCTTATTAAAATGACGTACAACATCACTGACACAAATTTACAGTTTTATGACTAACAGTAAAAGATTATACATTACTTCATTATGTAAAAACGTGTTTTCAATCTAATGATCATGCCCTGATATCTGTGCATCTATTTTGAGACTAGAAAGAAGTTTAGTTTACAAGCAATGCTGGACGAGGGGATTGACTGCTACGAGGATCACTCCAAAAGTAATCCACAATATTTATTTAAACATTACATTTTTAGCCTACAGCTTTGCTATTTTCATAGAATGTAGTAATATCCTTCAGGAACAATACGTCACTTCTCCACATAATCCCCGCACCTTTCAAATGACCTCCATAATTTGTGAAGGTTTAGAATAACAAATAAATAAAAAAAAATGTTGTGCATTGCTTTTGGAGTGATCTCCGTAGAAGTGACCGTGCCTGATGACGCAGAATTTTGGAAAATGGGACTTATCTGGAAAACCATAATGCATAAATCGAAAATTCTTATATCAAATTAAAGAGGGGAAAAGTCTCTATTAAAATAGTTATATTTTGAAAATTCTAATTTTTCATCATTTTTTGTGTTTTGTGGGTGTACATATACCTTAAAACATCAATAGTATAACAACTTACCACTCTCTGAAGAGTAGACTACAAACATGCATCCCGAAGCGAAGTGGTTTCGAACGGACACCACAACACTTGCAGCCTCTGGGACTGTGAAACTGTGGACTTTGACTATGCAAATAAAAAGTGCCAGCCATGCTTCCATCTTCGAATCACATGGGTTAAATTTCATAATTTTTTGCAGACTCTCCCGATAAATCCGAATATAACCTTTATGAAGATACAGGAAAACAGCAGATGCAGGATCCTAATCCTAGTACTTTATTCTCTTCTTTCCTTCAAAAACATGCCCTCACTGAAAATAAAAATACATTATTACTTCAAAAGTCAAAATATATCACCGAGTGTAGTTAAATGGACGTCGTGTCCGTTGGGAGGGTTTATAAGCATCGTTCATAAGATTCCGAAATTTAGTGACAAAGAACTTAGTCACAAGGACTTGAGAGTGCATCTTGTGAACCACACTGGCTTGGTGACGGTTAAGGCCGTTAACGGTACGAAAACAAAATACTGAATGACGAGAATTATTTCTAAGTGGTGTTGAGACATGGATTGTAGGCTTATAAATTACACCGCATTAGGATATTAACTTTTTTCAAAATAAACCTAGAGAATCGTATGCAACTTCAGTTTGCGTTATGATTCATACATCGCACGTGTGAAAACCTGGCAACCCTATTCACACGTGTGAGGAACAGATTAATAAAAATTCTGAGTCCACATCGGATCTTTAAATAATCCTTATTGTCGTGAAAATCATGTGAACGGACACTGAAATTATTCTCTGCAAATTTCTTTTGGCTAATTCGTGGCAAAAAAGAAATGCAGAATCTACTACTGGTGTCGGCATAGGCGGCGCAGTCTGTAGAGTGCTGGCATTTTGTGTCCGAGGTCGCGGGTTCGATCCCGGCCCAGGTCGATGGCATTTAAGTGTTTTTCAATGCGAGAGGCTCATGTCAGTAGATTTACTGGCATGCAAAAGAACTCCTGCGGAACAAAATTCCAGCACACCGGCGACGCTGTTGAGAGCGTCCTTAAATAAAATATAATTATAATTTTAACTTCTACGATTGGTATATGAGCACAGAAATAAAAGCTTAATCAAAGGATAATAATTGTTACACTATGTGTTAGAATTAATTCACTTAAAGCCAGATTAAGTAGGGTATTCGTTTGTACCTAATATGTTGCCCGTCAGCCTGAAAACAAAACATAATAAAATTGTCTTCTTATTTGGTAGAAAATTGTATTGAAGAAAGTGCGTCTTTTCTTCCTAGTATGTGGACAGACAAATAAGCGGAAACCGGACGAACAAGGACTGTCACTCCTATTTCATTGTATGATCTAACACATAATTATGTCACCCATCTATTACGTATTCTTTGAAAGAGTTTATTTTCCTTCACATCGAAATGTCGGAACATAGAGCACCAGCAATCCAGCCGGTGTGCCCTAGACGAAGGGTGAGAAAATGAGAAAATGTAAACATGGATAAATATATAATAGGATGCGAAACTGCGATCAGCACCATCTGACGGCAGGGGGCTCAAATAAGATGATCAGCGCCCTACGTCGTAGGCGGTGAACACTAGAACTACGTGATGGATACGTTACCCAGAGTTCTTTTTTTCTTATGACCAGACTTCTACAAAGTACACCAAACCTTATTCCACCCTATCAGGCTGCATATCAACAACACACCAACTGCTGCGTCTTGTTGAACAAACAACTATCGGTTTCAACAGAGCTACTACCGTAGCAATATTTCTCGATGTCAAAAGTGCATTTGACTCTGTGTGGCATACTGGTATAATTTATAAATTAATCCAATCAGAGGTTCCTGATGCACTGATTCATATAATTGCTGATTTTCTTCGGAACAGACGTTTCTGTGTTAAGGAAGACGGCTGTTTATCAAGACAAAAGAAAATTTAAGGAGGAGTTCCGCAAGGCTCAGTACTGGGCCCTTATATTGTGCATATACTTCAGATCTTCCAGAAACTGACGTCACCAGGTTAGCCTTATATGCAGATGATACACTAGCATACACTACACATCGCAATCCCGATCTAGCCATTGGTCGACTTCAACGGCATGTCCACCTTATAGAAGAATGGTTCCAACATTGGCGCTTAACTGTAAATACAATGAAGAGTCAAGTCATAGCCTTCAGTAGAACTCGAAGTGTACCACAAACTAAACTCACACTGTATGGTACTGCCCTTGAATTTCAGGATTCTGTTAAGTATCTTGGAATCCATTTGGATAGTCGTCTGTTATGGCATACCAACATTGCAAATACACGAGCAAAAACAATAGCAAGAATGGTACAACTGTACCCCCTTTTAAAAACACGTGCATTGTCAACATCTAAAAAAGTGACAATTTATAAATTGCTGATTAGATCAGTGCTTTTGTATGGTTCTACAGTATGGGGATACGCACCTAAGACAACATTAGATCCCATTCGAGTTGTACAAAATAAAGTATTACGTGTAATTCATAACAGCGGGTGGTACACAAGAAACGAAGAGATACATCAAGATCTAAAAGTGGAAAGTATCCCAGTTATCATTAGGAGATTCGCTGAAACATTTTATAAACAGGCACATTCGCACCAAAATGTGTATGTATCAAAACTAGGAACTTATAACCCTTAGTACTACACAAGACATCGTACACCTTTGTTCCTCTTCTCATAGTTATCTGTCAATTTGTTTTCACGCTGTTCATCCTGGTTATGACGGGAGTGCAGCATCATAAATGAACTACCTCTCAGCAATAAGTGAAAGCAATTAGGAACAGTCGGGAGATCACCCAAGATTTCGATACTGTATCCAAAAGTTGACGAATAAAAAAAAAAGAGTTCTTTATTTATCCGTTCATTCGAGTCGTTGCTCAAGAAGACAAGATGACAGCCAGAAACTTGCTAATACAGGAAGTGGAGATAAAGTGATGCTACATGTGTGTATAAGCAGTGTATGTTAAACAGTGATGTTATGGACGTAGTGTTGTTGAATGTATTGTAAAGTAATAGTAATATAATAAATTGAACTATCTAAGTAGTTCTTGCAGACTTTTCCATTGCGCTGTACAATAAATACCCAAAGAATACAATCCCAATTATCTAACCTTTTGTTTTCTGTCTCTGTCTGGTCACAGTATAAGAAGATTCTTCTTATACTGTGGTCTGGTTATATTCTAATCGGGTAGTGTAAAATAGATCGTCTCTTTTATCTTCCTATTGGCTACGGTAAGAATTTTCAGTAGAAGATGTTGTGAGGAATAACAATGTAAATGTTTTATTTTAAATTGGGTTAGTTTTGAATATCGATGAGGGTGAGAGGGAATACTTTCTGCATAGTTTAACATTTTCGTCACGAGGTGCGCTGCTAAATGCATGCAGTAATTAGTTTTAATTTTTGCTACTTGGTGCGCTGCTAGATTTAATAAGTTCTCCACCGCTCAACAGGTGGCAACAAGGTCAATTTCTACTTCAGCGCCTCTAGCATGTGTTACGGGAAACTCAGTAAGTTTCGCATCCTATTATATATTTATCCATAATGTAAACATACCGTAACACACACGACTGAGTTTAAAGACGACTTGGGAAATTTGATTTCTTTTATATCGGTTACCACTTTAAAATGAAAGTGGGAGGGAACTAGATTTCTAATTGTCTGAAGAAAATGCTTGGAGTACGACAAACGGAATTGTTGTAAATCATTAAATTGATTTATATACCATAAAATAAGTTCTCCTTATTGCCTGTATTCACCGAATATTTAATCGATAACGTTTAAAATCATTATTTTTAATTTTGTTCGTTACTTTAACGTAAAGTACAATATCGTATTTTTATTTTTTCCTATAGAGTTTTAAAATCTTGTTTTTATAACGTGAAATAAGCATCATTATTATTTTCGATCTCTCGAATATTCAATTGAAATGGGAGTGTAGAAATATTTCTTAATCTTTTAAAATATATTTTGAAATAAGTGTATCTTATTGTCTGTTTTCTCTGAATATTTAATTATATATAAATTAAGCTAACATTTTAAAATTCCTTTTCAGAACGAGCGTTACATTTTTGTTCATATCAAATTTCTGCACATTTAAAGGATAAAACTAAAATTCTTTCAATCATATATTATCATAATACATGTCCTGTCGGGACAAGTTACCTGGTTGAGGTTTTTTCCGGGGTTTTCCCTCAACCAATATGAGCAAATGCTGTGTAACTTTCGTGCTGGAATCCGGACTCATTTCACCGGCATTATCACCTTCATCACATTCAGACGCTAAATAACCTTAGATGTTGATTCAACGTCGTAAAAAACCTACTAAAATATCATAATACACTACTCTCTTAAATTGACTAAGCATATTGGGAATTAAATCAATGACTTTCCCAAAACACGCTATGAAATGTTTCATATAAAACTTTTTTTTTCTGGAAAAGGAAGCAAAAACGAGCAAAATTGTATGATTTTCTTGTTTGAAATATCTCAAAGAATAACCACCTGAAATAATTTATGACATCACTTACGGTTCACACTGTATATAAGAATAAAAAATAGGGTACGTTATGTGTAAATAAATAAATAAATAAATAAATAAATAAATAAATAAACAATGCAATTTTATGTTATTATTTCCACTCTATTACTTTATGCAATTACATATTTTAGAGATGCAGAAATGTGTTATTTTAAGGGTGCGTTCTAATTCTTAATTTAATTTATTTTAATTTAATTTATTTTATTTAATCTGACAGGATTGAGGCCATAAGGCCTTCCCTTCCATCCTACCAGATAGCACATATAAATACAAAAGAGAAATGCAAACACTGATGAAGATAATACAAATTAAATTAAAGCCCTATAGAGGGTCAACAGGGTTAAAAGAATACTATAGAGCTCTCATCGAGCTAATGCAAGGAAAAAAAAATAATAATAAATACATAACATATTAATTGCCAATTTTACAACAGTAGGGGAGAGTCGGGTAGTATCGGACATCGGATAGTATCGGACAGTGCGTTTTTTCATCTACCACCATATGGTAGTACCTGAATGACATGGTTACGTTTCTCTATGCGACATCACAGAAACGTAACCATGCCAATCAGGTACTATCATCGTGTGGTAGATGAAAGAAACTCACTGTCCGATATTACTCGATGTCGGATACTACCCGACTCTCCCCTATATTTAAAATATTTACTATATGTCATGGGTTAAGCCGAAGTTGCGCAACTTGACAGGTGTTCAACAAGCAATTCCATGAACTAGAATGTGATTTTTTAATTTAAATTTGAATTTTAGTATTATCCGACAGTCTCTGACATGGTCAGGGAGAGAATTCCAGAGGCGTGGAATAGATATGCTGAAAGATGATGAATAGAAGGATGTTCTGTACAGAGGAATAGAGAGAAGGTACATGTTCCGGGTTCGAAGTAGTGAAAGGTAAACAAAACGAGATGCTAGGTAAGAGGGTGTGGAGGTGTGGATGATTCTTCAATTTGCTTTGAAGATAAATATCGTTTTCAATGGATATCTTCCTTTATTGTAAAATTGTAAGTAATGAATGTATGATTACAGTGTCACCTATTGAGAACTATAGGAATTATTTCAAGGTTTATCCGTTTATACAATCTTTGGTTTTGAAATATCCCATGGTTAGAAAGTTCGTTTACGCGATCAGAGAAATCTAGTGCAGGTATCTTTGAACGCCGGTGTACTCAATGAAACTATTATTTGTTTAAGTTATTGTCCTCTAAAAAGATTCCTACTTGGAATAATAATCCGTGGCGCTACAGCCCGTGAAAGGCCTAGACCGACCACCCGGCTGCTGGCCTCACGCCCACATGCCGAAGCAGAGGTGGACGATCATCCACCCAGAATGGAGGTATCGTGTGGTAAGCACGATGATCCCCCCAGCCGTTATAGCTGGTATTCGCAACCGGATTTCGCTACCTATCGTAGCTCCCCAAGTGCATCACGATGCTGGGTGGGCACCGGTCCCATACATGAGAAAATTTCTTCCCCCATGAGGACTCGAACCAGCGCGCATTCCGTAACGCGAGTCCTAGGCGGGATGCCTTAGACCGCGACGCCACGGCCAGGGACTTTCCTACTTGGAAGGTTTATATAAAAACACTTACCAGTACCCCCTCTGATGAATATGTTCGTACTTCACAGATGCTCTTGTTACCCTGGTTACATGTATGTATTGGTATTATGTCCACTTATTTAAAACGATTGTGTTTTTTTAATCTTAGATTTAATTAATTGATTATTCCAATTAAATACATGAGCCGTGTTGTTGTAAGAATGAATGTGGACAAAGTTGCCGATGTCTTCTCAATGCTACGTTATTCGCTACACGAATACAGAATTAACATATCACACAAACTAGTTTTCGTTGCTAAGGAAACAAATGGATTGTTATTGCAGTGTAATGTGGAGTTTGAAAGTAAAGCATGATGTAGTATATCTATTACAGATATGAGCTTACGTCCCAAATTGTTACGCCTAATGTATTCACTCTGTCTTGTTTTTCTCTCGCCCAGAAGCCTCAGACAACCAGCACTGCATTCTCTAAACCATTTATCATTCCATGACACTTTCCAAGGAGTTTAATTAAGGTTTGAAACCTAGAAGGACACTGTCTGTACGTAGTAATTTAAACACCGTCCGCCATACGTGAGTATGGTTGACAGAAATTATGATGTTCCAGTAATTGAATATGGTGTTTGATGGAATAGAGCTTCCAGATAAGATCTACTGACAATTAACACTCCTTGGAAATTGGTATTCGGGCGATATCGAATTCCAATCTATTTACACCCACATACAAACATGTGAAGCTTTGCTAATACAGTATGATGTGCAAGATTTGGAATCGTAATATTTAATACAATAAAATTATTCAAATGTTTTATTTCTTATACATGAAGTTACATCCTTGCAGTAAGAGCCTGTCTATCTGACGTACACAGGAGAATCCCGGCTCTCTCGTCTGCAATTGCAAGTACTTTGGTCTTCTTGTATTTTAATAGGCCTATATTCTATTCTCTTGCAATTCAAACCTAAAATCTTCCGTTCTGAAGTAAGGCGCGTTGTCTAACGAACCATACATTCACATACTTTCTGTTTATGTTATACTCATCCTCCTACACTATAGAAATGCCTCTGGAATTCGTTACCTAATAACGTCAAGGACTGCCGGACGTTATCACAATTCAAAATTAAATTTGGAAAATATTGTTTTATTTAATAGTTTTTAGGTATTGCGAAAAGTATTGATTTGTGTTTTTTACTCTAGACTAAAATAGCACGTTTGTTGTTTATGTTTGTTAATTAGTTAGGATATAATTAATTATGATACTTAATCACTCATCTAAAGTGTGTGTGACTGCAACCTGTGTATATTTTTGTGTGGCTTTGCTTTGTTTATAGTGTGATTTCTCTTTTTATTTATATTATTGTATTTGTATTTCTGCTGGTGTGGAAGAGAAAGCCTGATGGTCTTAACTACATCAGAATGAATAAATAAATAAATAAATAAATAAATAAATAAATAAATAAATAAATAAATAAATAAATAAATAAATACATAAATAAATAAATGACTGAATTAATGAATAAATAAATAAATAAATATAAATGAATGAATAAATAAATAAGTAAATAAATAAATAAGTAAATAAATAAATAAGTAAATAAATTAGTAAATAAATGAATGAATAAATAAAAATTAATTAAATAAATAAACGAATGAATGAATAAATAAATATAAATAAATAAATAAATAATAAATAAGTAAATAAATAAATAAGTAAATAAATAAATAAACAATTTTCTCGGACCTGAAAACAGTAAATTGAGCCCATTTAACGAAAATCTTTAGGCCCGTTTTCAAGATAAAATGTGCAGATATAGGCCTACAAGAATTACTCATTTAATGGCATTGGATTGTGGAGGGTTTTTGTTAAATGAGTCAGCTGCTGATTTTCTCAATTTTTCACAATTTAATTCTCCGGGTTACTGAACGAGTACTGAAGCACTAATCTTACCGATAACGTACCCGAGTAATCGCATTTGTGGATTCTTTTATTGCGTTCAAGTGCAAGATCCGCATGGAGTCATTTCCCCCTTGAACGTTTCCGGGTTGAATCTCCTCAGAAGCGGAGGCAAGGCTGGATGGTTCTTGCAAATCATTGTGAAGACTGCCATTCCAAATCTGCTCCCAGGTGGTTGGCTCTGTAACGCTGTAAGCTCTAATATATGGGAACTGAGTACTTCATATCTGGCAATGTTAAATTTACAAAGTTTTGGTACTCCTAGCTCTTAAAACTGTTAAAGATAGAAACTTGAAATTTTACGACAACATTGTTGACACGTCTATCTGTCTATTAAATGCAATAAAATTTCTGTTACTCGTATTTGTTATTTTTTTTCTTATTTTTTTCCACATGTATGAAATTTAACATTTTTTTTTTTCAAAATATATTATACTGTATATTTTTAAAGGGGTGAATGTACCTCTTCTCTCCGTCATGTGCCATGTTAAATTTGCTATTTTTAATGTTCTCTTTCTGAAGAACTGTAAACTGTAGAGCAATGATTTTTTTCACATACATTTACATCCTTTGCCAAAAAATTATATATATATATATATATATATATATATATATATATATATATATATATATATATATATATTGGGAGCTGTAACTTAAAAAAAAATATAATATGAACAATTTTTATTTAATTTTCACATCACTTCAGTTTTTCTAGCCTTATGTTCCTTTTATCTGAAACTATTCATTCCAGAGCATCGGAAATTTTTGCTTTGTATTTGTTTTATATATACGCAGGTTTCGAAATTGTTTTTTTCAATTTCCTAATATTATTATCAAGGCTACCGATGGTGTTTCTTCTTCTAGAAATATGCCAGAAAAGAGGTCGTTACTAAAAAATTGTTGACATTATCCTGAAGTATTTTACATTCCTCCTGGAGCAGCTGTATGCATATGAACAAAATGCAGAGTATGGAATAAATAAATAAATGAATAAATAAATAAATAGATAAATAAATAAATAAATACATAAATAAATAAATAAGTGAGTAAATAAATAAATTACTTAATAAATAAATAAATAAGTGAGTAAATAAATAAATGACTGAATAAATAAATAAATGAGTACATAAATGACTGAATAAATAAATAAATAAATAAATAAATAAATAAATGAGTAAATAAATGAGTGAATAAATAAATAAATGAATACATAAATGAATGACTAAATGAATAAATAAATGAATATATAAATAAATAAATGAGTAAATAAATAAATGACTGAATAAATAAATAAATAACTACATAAATAAATAAATACATAAATGAATGAATAAATAAATGAGTAAATAAATGACTGAATAAATAAATAAATAAATACATAAATGAATGAATAAATGAATAAATAAATGAATGTATCAATAAATAAATAAATGACTGAATAAATAAATAAATAACTACATAAATAAATAAATACATAAATGAATGAATAAATGAATAAATAAATAAATAAATGACTGAATAAATAAATAAATGAATAAATGAATAAATAAATGAATATATCAATAAATAAATAAATAAATGAGTAAATAAATAAATGACTGAATAAATAAATAAATAACTACATAAATAAATAAATACATAAATGAATGAATAAATGAATAAATAAATAAATGAGTAAATAAATAAATACATAAATGAATGAATAAATGAATAAATAAATAAATGAGTAAATAAATGACTGAATAAATAAATAAATACATAAATGGATGAATAAATGATTAAATAAATGAATAAATAAATGAATATATCTATGAATAAATAAATAAATAACTACATAAATATATAAATACATAAATGAATGACTAAATAATTAAGTAAATGAGTAAATAAGTGACTGAATAAATAAATACATAAATGACTGAGTAAATGATTAAATAAATGAATAAATAAATTAATATATCAATGAATAAATAAATAAATAACTGCATAAATAAAGACATAAATACATAAATGAATGAATAAATAAATAAATAAATGAGCAAATAAATTACTGAATAAATAAATAAATACATAAATGAATGAATAAATGAATAAATAAATAAATAAGTGAGTAAATAAATAAATTACTGAATAAATAAATAAATAAACGAACACACAAGCGAGCAAAGTAATCGATTTAATAAATTAATAACTTAATAAATAAACTAATAAATAGGTGGAAATGTCTGGGTGTTCATAAATGACAAAGATGTAGAATTTCTGTGACAGCCCAAATTTTGCTCACATCATAAAGTAATAAGACGTAGGAGTATTTATACAGGTTTTACAATATGATAATAGGTACCAGCAATCTATATCAGATAAACTTTCAGATGAGTTTTATGATACGAAGCACAGTAGATAGAAGGAAGACACGTTACACATTTATATGGAATGTTTCCGAGGTAGTGTTACAAACTTTCAGGGATGATAGCGAAGGGCACATGTATCAATTTGAGATAAGGAACCCTGGTCCGGAAATGACCGAGTCGAAAGTTACAAGCAAAAATAGTTGTGTGGAAATGAAATAATTTTATTCCTCTGTACATTTATCTGTACATCTTACACATACTGTATTCATCTGACGTTGTTTACGTTGTCTACTTACAGTATTCCATTCAGTGCGCTGTCTGAGGGGTGGGGACAGGAAACTACACTAAAGCAATGCAGATAGCGTAATGTGTAACGGACATGGTCGGTCCTGATATGCACGTCTGTAGACAGCAGTGTATGTGTACAAGTTGCAGTGTCCAGTCGATCAGTCCTAGTGAAATGGAGGAGTACACGAGAGCGGAATAAGCAGACCTGATTTTCGAATACGGATGAGCCAATGGGAACAGTAGACAAGCTCACATATTGTATCGGCGACAAGTACCCACGTAGGAGATATCCGGCCCATACCATCTTTCCACGACTGTTCCAAAGGTTAAGGGAAGGAGGGTACGTGGTGCGAAATTACAATTCCATATCCACACAACTATTTTTGCTTATAACTTTCGACTCAGTCATTCCCGGTCCATGGCTCCTTATCTCAAATTGATACATGTGCCCTTCGCCATCATCCCTGAAAGTTTGTAACACCATCTCGGAAACACCCTGTATATTTCGGAGGAACAGGGCGCTGAGTTAACGATCCATGAACGAGAAAATTACATGATAACAAATGTAATGATGATGATGACGATGATGGTGGTGGTGGTGATGGTGATGGTGGTGGCGGTGGTGGTAGGCCTACCACGATGAGAATGTTAGCAATAATTAGAATGGCGCGAGTGTTGTGTTCAGTAGCTTAGTACGTTATGTAGCAAACTGTACAATGATCGAAAGCGAGTGAGAAACTAGACCTAAGTTGTATTGAAATTTGATTTGGTATTTTTTGTCGCCTTTAAAGAACGTAAACATGCTCGTTAGTGGCTCTAACCATGCATGAGATAGACACAAGGACGGGCGCATTACACGCAATCCTGGAGTGCAATTGTATGACGTAGCGTATACGTCAGCCGCAAACAACTAAAGGAGGCTTGTCATACGTCACGAATCACTATTAGGACCGTCGCACAGTGTGCAAAAACGCAAATCTAGATGGACAGAATTAATAACTTCTCTGGATTTCAACGGATTCTTATGAAACTTTGTATAGATCTCATAGGTAGCATATATGTTTTGTGTACAAAGTCTGATTACGTTTGAATAAGAGGAACTACCACTTTATAGGGGTGATTTTACACAAAATTAATAACTTCTCTGGATTTCAACGGATTCTTATGAAACTTTGTACAGATCTCATAGGTAGCATATATGTTTTGTGTACAAAGTCTGAGTACGTTTGAGTAAGAGGAACTACCACTTTATAGGGGTGATTTTACACAAAATTAATAACTTCTCTGGATTTCAACGGATTCTTATGAAACTTTGTATAGATCTCATAGGTAGCATATATGTTTTGTGTACAAAGTCTGAGTACGTTTGAGTAAGAGGCACTACCCCTTTATAGGGGTGATTTTACACAAAATTAATAACTTCTCTGGATTTCAACGGATTCTTATGAAACTTTGTATATATCTCATAGGTAGCATATATGTTTTGTGTACAAAGTCTGATTACGTTTGAGTAAGAGGCACTACCCCTTTATAGGGGTGATTTTACACAAAATTAATAACTTCTCTGGATTTCAACGGATTCTTATGAAACTTTGTATAGATCTCATAGGTAGGATATATGTTTTGTGTACAAAGTCTGATTACGTTTGAGTAGGAGGAACTACCCCTTTATAGGGGTGATTTTACACAAAATTAATAACTTCTCTGGATTTCAACGGATTCTTATGAAACTTTGTATAGATCTCATAGGTAGCATATATGTTTTGTGTACAAAGTCTGATTACGTTTGAGTAAGAGGCACTACCCCTTTATAGGGGTGATTTTACACAAAATTAATAACTTCTCTGGATTTCAACGGATTCTTATGAAACTTTGTATATATCTCATAGGTAGCATATATGTTTTGTGTACAAAGTCTGATTACGTTTGAGTAGGAGGAACTACCCCTTTATAGGGGTGATTTTACACAAAATTAATAACTTCTCTGGATTTCAACGGATTCTTATGAAACTTTGTATAGATCTCATAGGTAGCATATATGTTTTGTGTACAAAGTCTGATTACGTTTGAGTAAGAGGAACTACCACTTTATAGGGGTGATTTCACACAAAATTAATAACTTCTCTGGATTTCAACGGATTCTTATGAAACTTTGTATAGATCTCATAGGTAGCATATATGTTTTGTGTACAAAGTCTGATTACGTTTGAGTAAGAGGAACTACCACTTTATAGGGGTGATTTTACACAAAATTAATAACTTCTCTGGATTTCAACGGATTCTTATGAAACTTTGTATAGATCTCATAGGTAGCATATATGTTTTGTGTACAAAGTCTGAGTACGTTTGAGTAAGAGGAACTACCACTTTATAGGGGTGATTTTACACAAAATTAATAACTTCTCTGGATTTCAACGGATTCTTATGAAACTTTGTATAGATCTCATAGGTAGCATATATGTTTTGTGTACAAAGTCTGATTACGTTTGAGTAAGAGGAACTACCCCTTTATAGGGGTGATTTTACACAAAATTAATAACTTCTCTGGATTTCAACGGATTCTTATGAAACTTTGTATAGATCTCGAAGGTAGCACATATATTTTGTGTACGAAGTCTGATTATGTTTTAGTAAGAGGAACTACCCCTGTATAGGGGTGATTTTAGACAAAATTAATAACTTGTCTGGATTTCAACGGATTCTTATGAAACTTTGTATAGATCTCGAAGGAAGCACATATATTTTGTGTACGAAGTCTGATTATGTTTTAGTAGAGGAACTACCCCTCTATAGGGATGATTTTAGACAAAATTAATAACTTCTCTGGATTTCAACGGATTCTTATGAAACTTTGTATAGATCTCATAGGTAGCACTTATGTTTTGTGTACAAAGTCTGATTACGTTTGAGTAAGAGGAACTACCCCTTTATAGGGATGATTTTAGACAAAATTAATAACTTCTCTGGATTTCAACGGATTCTTATGAAACTTTGTATAGATCTTATAGGTAGCACATATGTTTTGTGTACAAAGTCTGATTACGTTTGAGTAAGAGGAACTACCCCTTTATAGGGGTGATTTTAGACAAAATTGATAACTCCTCTCCTATGTAACAGATTTTTATGAAACATGGTACGGAAGTTATAGATATCATATATTTTTGTGTACAAACTATATTTACGATTCCATAAGACGAACTACCCCTTTATAGGAGGTGCACTTACACAAAATTAACTTCTCTCCTACTTAACAGATTTTTATGAAACTTTGTACAGGAGTTACAGGTAGCACATCTTTTGTGTACAAACTCTGATTACATCTGTATGCTATCTGTAGGCCTGATTGTTGTACAAAGTTTCATTAAAATATATTATATAGGAGAGAAGTTATTAATTTTGTCTAAATTTGCCACTATAAAGGGGCAGTTACTTTTATAGAAACATAATCACACTTCGTAGACAAAAAATATTTGCTACCTGTAACGTCTGTATAAAGTTTCATAAAAATCTGTTACATAGGAGAGAAGGTATTAATTTTGTCTAAATTCATTACTGTAAAGGGGCAGTTACTTTTATAGAAACATAATCAATCTTCGTAGACAAAAAGTATTTGCTACCTGTAACGTCTGTATAAAGTTTCATAAAAATCTGTTACATAGGACTGAAGGTATTAATTTTGTCTTAATTCACCACTGTAAAGGGACAGTTACTTTTGTAGGAACATAATCAAACTTCGTAGACAAAATATATTTGCTACCTGTAACGTCGGTATAAAGTTTCATAAAAATCTGTTAGATAGGAGAGAAGGTATTAATTTTGTTCAGCTACTAGATTTGAGTTATGATCCACGTTGAGATTGTTAAGGTTAGATAACAATGTGTCCAGTGCATTTTTAACTTTATATTCGATCTCTTGTGAATAATTTAGTAGGTCTAAACACTCAGATAGTCATTGAAAACTTCCTTATTCCATTTATTTTCTGCTGTTAAGGAAATCATGACATAGTTGCCTCCGCGTTACCATATGTCCCATCACTGGAAAAAAAAAATTAATTACTGAAAAATGCGCAAGACCGTGCAAACTTTAAAACAAGGATTAAACACTCTAAATGATGCTGTAAGAAATGGTAAAAGAATTGTTGTTACCGTACATAACCGAGTATACTGAAACTCACTTTATATTCGAAGAACTTTAATACAATAGTAATATGCGTTACAAGAGCGGTATGTTGATGTTTTCATGAAAACAAACATACCGCTCGTGTATCGTACATTATTTTGTGCGAAGATCGTTTATTACATACCTGAAAGAGGAATTTCTAATTAGTTGCAATGAAATCTCCATCTTGGTTTCTGTTCAATGACGGCAATTTTGGAAAACAAAAATATCTCTCTTCAACATTGTTGCTATAAAATGTTTTCTGTGTTTACTATATTGCAGCAGGCTGTGATATACGTCTGTCTTTTTTTTCTCCCAGTCTATAAATACGAACTTAAAACAAACGGTAAGGTTATGTAATGATTTATTTTTCATTTTAATATTTTAACAATATTATTTATACAACATATTGCAGTAATAACATCGGCATCTGGAATGTTGTTAATTTTTTCACGGCTTCCTTAATGTTACTTGCATCACGAATGCAATAACTTTAGTGGAGTAGTAGAGTTTACTTAATTTTTGCAAATATTTAAAAACAATAATTAACAGTGCAATTTACAGAGGTGTGAAAATTATTAGAATAATCTTAATTTTATAGGTTTTTTAATAGTTCCTTCACAAATATTCATTGAATTGATGAATATTGGTATATAATATTACTATACTGATGTAGGATATATTTACTACTAACAATGCCGGAAAGCATTGTTGTACATTGGTATTTTTCTTATTTTATAATTGTTATGGGAATTCAGAAATTATTATATTATGTTGGCGGAATTGGAAACATAAAAAATTATATGCACAAAACAGATGTATACGTTCATTTGAACCTTCACAACAATGTAAACGCAAAGAACAATTTGTTTAAAGCATTTCTTAATTAATTTTTTATGTTTCCAATTCCGCCAACATAATATAATAATTTCTGAATTCCCATAACAATTGTAAAATAAGAAAAATACCAATGTACAACAATGCTTTCCGGCATTGTTAGTAGTAATTATATCCTGCATCAGTATAGTAATATTATATACCAATATTCATCAATTCAATGAATATTTGTAAAGGAACTATTAAAAAAACTTTAAAATCAAGATTATTCTAATAATTTTCACACCTCTGTAGGTGAAATTGCAGTGGTAAGTTTCCAATTTATAATTATTACTATGTTAAACGTCTCTAAAAATCATATGTTAAAAGCCTAAAGCAGTAAAATCAATATGTGTCTTAAGCGGTAAGAAGAGAGAAATTGTTATGTGTGTTACGTTGGGAATACTGAATGTGGTATTTCACACTTACCGCGTATTGGTTTTGTGTGGAAAGCAAGCAAATACGCACGTTCTTGCACAAATATATTTTTCAATTGTAATATTTAAATCGTAATATAAGAAGAAAAATACTTTGCTAAATTTAAATTGGAGTTACATTAGTAAGGACTAACCTATCTGGACAAACTACATATCTCACAACACAATAAATCACTAACAATTGGCTCATTCATCCACATAGTAAGCCTCTCTCTCTACGACTAAATAGGAGCGAGAAGTGTTTAGGAAGAACTCATTGTTCATACCCTTCTAAGTATAGCTTGCCGCTGATGAAACAGTAGAAGCTTCATCTCACACCATTCTCCAAATTTTAAAGAACATGAATTCCTATTCACCTATGCTTAACTTAACAAGTGGAAATTTGACTTTTGTCCACGAATTTTACTTGAAGCAAGTAAAGAAATAGGTTTGGAAATAAATCCCGAAAAGACGAAGTATATGATTATGTCTCGTGACGAGAATATTGTACGTAATGGAATATATAAAAATTGGAAATTTATCCTTTGAAGAGGTGGAAAAATTCAAATACCTGGGAGCAACAGTAACAAATATAAATGATACTCGGGAGGAAATTAAACGCAGAATAAATATGGAAAATGCGTGTTATTATTCGGTTGAGAAGCTTTTATCATCCAGTCTGCTGTCAAAAAATCTGAAAGTTAGAATTTATAAAACACTTATATTACCGGTTGTTCTTTATGGTTGTGAAACTTGGACTATCACTTTGAGAGAGGAGCATAGGTTAAGGGTGTTTGAGAATGAGGTGCTTAGGAAAATATTTGGGGCTAAGAGGGATGAAATTACAGGAGAATGGAGAAAGTTACACACCACAGAACTGCACGCATTGTATTCTTTATCTGACATAATTAGGAACATTAAATCCAGACGTTTGAAATGGGCAGGGCATGTAGCACGTATGGGCGAATCCAGAAATGCATATAGAGTGTTAGTTGGGAGGCCGGAGGGAAAAAGACCTTTAGGGAGGCCGAGACGTAGATGGGAAGATAATATAAAAATGGACTTGAGGGAGGTGGGATATGATGATCAAAGCTCGGAACTTGGGGACTTAAGTCCTTGCACGCGGCTAAACGACCGGACTTCAATGTCAACAAACTCCCGCTTCCCGCACGGAGGTACTGTCAGGTCTGCTAGAAAAGTGGTTACTGGCTGGAACAACATATTGATAGTATTATGGTAAGTCGAAACACGTAATTTTATAGCATGTATAATAAAAATAAACATCAGCAATATATCAAATTTACTGTTCTGCTCTGTATATTTTATTACAGTGTATGACTACGAACATTCGAAGATTTTCGAACCCATAACTTCTTCGCCTTTTAGTTAAACATGGTTTGAAACGAGAAAAACTTATTCCACGTCACATGAAATGATGGGAGCAAACTTAAAATAAATGTTTTAACTGTCACTGTTTTTTGTTCGATTTTCAGCAGTTGCTAGCTGATCTCATATCTGAGAAAGATAAGTATATCCTAAATTTTTCTCGAAAATAGTTTTCAATTTGTGTGTCACTACTAAGGCAGGTCCCTCGATGATTTGATCCATGGCTATGGACCAATTTTCCACCAATTTAAGGGACTGCAATGTCTTTCAATGAATGCCGTTTCCAGCCTTTAGTTTGTGTGTGGCACAACTTACAAAATATAAGCTCTCCATTCGAAGAAAATAATGTATCTACTCCGAATTCCTCCACGAAATTCTGTACCTAAAATTAAAAAAAATATACTTTCAAACTTCTATAATACCCATTCGAATAACACATATTTTCTAATTCCTCTAACAGACCATTCATTTGTAATTCTCTAATTGTCATTGGCTTCAACATAACACAGTTTCCTCGTCCGTATATGTGACCACTTTCTTAGTACACACGACTGTCCCTGAGCACTTGCAGCGTGAGCTTTGTGTACGCTGTACCTGTAGCCTTACCATGCACACGACCCAAGTCCCCAAGTTCCGAGCTTTGATGATGATAGAGACTGGATTAATCTTGCTCAGGATAGGAACCAATGGCGGGCTTATGTGAGGGCGACAATGAACCTCTGGGTTTCTTAAAAGCCATAAGTAAGTAAAGCACTCTTTCTTTCCTTCCTGTTGTAGAGAGGCAGCGCTCTCTGTAGCATTCGTTCCCCGCTGCTGGGCAATGAGGAAGTCAAGGGGGCGGTGACTGACCCGGATACTTACCCCCTGGAGTGGACTGCCTGTTCGGCGCCGGTACTGCCCGCAGCTACCAACAGGACTTCCTCACCTTGAAATGCGTAATGAACGCACTTCCGCCTCAGATACGCATGCGGTTATGCGGTTGATTGCTCGTGCTTCGATGCTGGCTAGCAGGCCACTCGGCGAATGTAAGACAGACACCCTCAAAAGAGCGTAGGCATCCATCCTAACACACCGGTTCTCTACGTCCTCTTGAGCGAGATTTCAAAAACGTTTGGTGATTCATTGTGTTTTCCATCAAGTTCATTATAGCTGATTCTCAACAGTAATCTCATAGACGTTTTGATTTATCTAGAGAAAATCAAAACTCGAGTGGGATTTAATTGACTATTACACGATTAGAAGAAAGTATATAAAGATTAGAAGTAACAAAGTACTCCAATACAATAAAATATTAATTGACTTACGAAAATACAACTGTCTTCAAATGTATTATTGTACCATCTCAACATTACAAATATTACGCTAGATGCATGCTAGATGGCAGTAGTGAGTTATGATTACTAGCAATGCCTTCTCGTCGAGAAGTTGTCGATCTATATACACGATGGCAATGTTACTAGTTAAGAAGGCTTTGTTGATTCAGTTTCATTTTTATTAAAATGCAACATTCCACTTCAATTATCCGAATCCCAGTAATCAACGTCACTTGACAGATAATTTTCAATAAATCTTAATATTAAACAATCTCTGATACGTGGCTATCCATAATATCATATAGCAGAAGCTATAACATAACCTAACTAATATACACAAGTGTTAGAAAAGTTTTAATTAACGACGATGACATAAAAAATTAAAAATAAATACTTTTAAAAGGAATAATTATTGAATGTAGAATTTTCAAATTTGAATGTGGTTGGTGGTTCAATTGATGTTATATTGGACGTGTGCGTAATAGAAGTGGAACTCGTTGATGTAGGCCTACATGGTGTATTCAACTTATTCAGAATTTCCGAATGAATAATTTTAAAAGGAATAATTATTGAATGTAAAATTTTCAAATTTGAATGTGGTTGGTGGTTCAATTGATGTTATATTGGACGTGTGCGTAATAGAAGTGGAACTCGTTGATTTAGGCCTACATGGTGTATTCAACTTATTCAGGATTTCCGAATAGTGCTCTTCATTTATTTGTAAATCCGATTTCAGAAGATGCATAGGTATGATCAGTGATTTTTATTAATTGTTGTTCTTGAATGCCAATGCGAATCATATTTGAAACTGCTGTGCATCGACTGGAGTGGTTTGTAATTATATATATATATATATTTTTTTTTTTGACGTCCAGACCAGCGCAGTTTCAAATGTTGACAAACAAAGAAACAAATGCTAGGGACGCGATAAAATTAAACAAATGCTAGGGACGCGATGAAATTGTGCGATAAGCAGCCATGATTGGTTGAAATACGTCCTTTCGTACCGTTTTATTGGTTAAAAGTAGTATGACGTAGTAGGAGTATAATACAGTAGTCAAAATAATCTGCAAAAGCAGCACACGAACTGAATAAAAAAGCGAAAAAGCATGGTATGATAATATTAAATCTTAGAAAATGATTTAGGAAAGTTCTGGACGATAATATTAGTAAGGATAGTTTATTTTGAGTAGGGACCGGATTTTTATGTAATTACATATTATATTTCTTTCACCCTAACCGTATATAAGTAACAAATCTTTGCAAATCTTGTAATTACCATTAATATATTAAAATTTGATACTACATATTTTTACATATTTACCCCACATTACATATTATGGCTTGGTATTACATAAATCTACATATTTAGGAGTTTTATTCATTTTTACTTCTCTGAAAGCAAAAAAGAAAACTTCAGCTTCTTCAAGGAACGACCACTCTTATAAATTGAGGGAAAGAAGACAGAGGACGGACACTGGAAAGTTTTCTTTTCTCAATCGTACTATCAGGGACTGGAATGCTTTATCTGCAGACTTACTAAAGGCCTTACCAACAACCAAACATGTATTTAAAAAAAAGGCTTAAGGACTTTACTAATAGACGATAATTATACACAGTATTTAAAGGGTGTAATTGATATTTTGTTATTGAAGTGTTCTATCAGTGAAGAATTATGTTGTGTCAGTGAAGTGTGTTGAGTAGGTGAAACGTGTTCCTGTCAGTGAAGCTTTATAGTTTACAGTGGCAGTGCAAAGTATTTGAACAGTGAAATGTTTTTGAAGTGTTAATGAAATCAGGATAGGATCAGTGAAATGTGTCGTAGTTCCAGTGCAGTGAGTGAGTTGACAGCGAAATGAGTGTAGTGTTGAAAGGTACTTGTGCAGATATGAACATGTCATACTCGTGGGTTTTAGTTCGAACATAGGTTTAAGATACAAATTAGATTTACTTTAAATGTTATTTTAACTGATCGTGCTTCATTTAATTTAGGATGTTCCCTGTTATTATTATTATTATTATTATTATTATTATTATTATTATTATTATTATTATTAATTATTGTTAGTATTAATTATTAGTATTATTATTAATTGTATTTTTTATTAATTGTGTTTATTATTGTCTTTATTGAGTGTAATTAGTTACCACTGCCACCGGGTATATACCCATTGCAGTGTGAATAAATACGTACATACAAGTTTACAATTTGAAATACACAGATTTAAAAAGCCTTTTTACCTACCCAAGAAATGATATATTTCGGGACGAAACATAACGCCCTTAGTTCCAGGAAGTAATAGAGGCACTCACCCCATACCGCCCACTGTAAATATGAGTGAACAAAAGGAAACCTTTCTCATACAACTACCTTGTATTGTATAAATCACTCAGAAAGTGGTGTTGCCTTCATGTGGTGGAGTGGGACGAGGACGATGATTTGTCTCGAACTATAATTGTTCTGCACACGTCTTAACAAGCCGTTCCCATGCAATTTGCAACCTTACCCACCCTCTTCCTAATCCTTCCAGGAAAAACCCGTGACAAGTCTGATATGAGACTTTCAGGTTATTGCTTGACCTCTTTATTTTAAATTTAGTAGACCTATACGGAAATGGGATTTTCCGTGCAATTAGAAAGTATGGTTCTCGGCTGGAATAATCCTACCCTTCTGAATAAGAAAGGAATGTCACTTTTCAAATAACAGTTTGTAAATGCCTATAATTTGAGGTTTTATTAGGTACTTCTTTCTTAGAGGGAGCAGCTAAAATGCATATGTCTCACATCTCTTATTTTCTCCTAATCCAGTAAAGCGAAACAGTGCTTGCAGTACTGTTGTGTCATTCATTTCACTCAGTTCTCTAGTTTTAGTACTTACAGTACCTATAAAGTGCAAGTGAGTTTATCTACTGCTTTTAACTAACTAAAATGGCCCCTATATCTTCAACAGTAACAACAAAAATAAAATCATGGATTGCGATGGGAAAAGCTTTCACTACATATGGAAAAATAGTAATGTGTCAAGTATGCCGTAAAAAAGTCGGGTCCTCTATGAAATCACAACTGGAGAGTCTTACCTATCCTATACCTGCCAGATATTGATATTAATAATATTTTCATGATTTTACATATTTTGGTACATATTCAGCTTATTTTTCTCACATAAATATGTAGGGGAGAGTCGGGTAGTATCGGACATCGGGTAATATCGGACAGTGAGTTTCTTTCATCTACCACACGATGATAGTACCTGATTGACATGGTTACGTTTCTGTGATGTCGCATAGAGAAACGTAACCATGTCATTCAGGTACTACCATATGCTGGTAGATGAAAGAAACGCACTGTCCGATATTACCCGATGTCCGATACTACCCGACTCTCCCCTACATATTTCACACCTTGATATTACATAAAAATCCGGTCCCTAATTATGAGTGTTGTTTGTGGTTAAGAAATGGATGATCAAACTAAAGTAAACTTGAAATGTTTCATATGAAACAATTTTTATCTCAGAAAAGAAGTAAAAACAAGCAAATTTGTATTAAACTGTTTTGTTTGAAATGTCTCAAAGAATAACCCCCTGAAATTAATGGCATTACTTACGGTTTACTCTCTGTACTAGGGTTTAGGCGTTTTCGTAACGATCAGATTCGTCACTGGTATGTTTCGTCACCGTAGGATTCTTGCTTTGTTACAGAATATGTTTCGTCACGTTCAGAAAATTCTACATCATGTATCGTTGAACACCAGTGTACCCATCTACATACCCCAATGCGAATGGTACCAACATACAAGCGTGTAATCTCCATCGACAATCCGGAAACAAACGGACTGTGTAGTAGTTTTGTTTTTTCCGGGCGTGTAGAGCTGGAGTGACCGCGCCGGAAGAACAGATAAGTGGCAAGGCCGGACAATGCCACTGTCATGGTGTGGCGACTTGATGATAGACGTGGGGCATTTATAAAACATCTGTTATGCTTGAGAGCTTTTAGTGCCAATGATAACCCACAGTGTCCCAGGCGGAATTAAAATATCAGATTACATTTTGCACAATATCTCATTCATTGAAGATCAGATGCTATTTAGAGATATTATAAATTGCACCCGGGGAGCTTCAGAAAATAATAAACGATTTCTCTCTATTAATTTCTGTTAAAATAGAACAAAACTGAGATGAAAAATAGCAGAAAATAATGAAATAACTGAACAAATATATGAGTTGAACCTTCTGATATTAACGCAGCTTATGGCCAGAAGGAAAACATTAATAGTTGTGACGTTCATTGATTAAAGTTCTCGTTAACACTTTGTTAAAAACATAAAATTTAATTTGTCATATGTTAAAAGTGTTAAAATTGTTAAAAAGGTATTTACCTATGACAGACGGCCCGTTTCGACGCTTTGTGTCGTCTTCTTCAGTGTGGTTCAAGAGACACTGAAGACGACACATAGCGTCGAAACGGACCGTCTGTCATAGGTAAATATCTTTTTAACAATTTTAACACTTTTAACGTATGACAAATTAAATTTTAAGTTGTGACGTTTTGTTAAGTGACCTAAGTTCTGAACTGTCAGTCAAGTTACAGCGAGCTCAGAATATGTGCGTCAGATACGTGTGCAACATCCGACGATATGATAACATATCACCGTCCTTCACAAGTCTTTCGTGGCTCCGACTTAAAGAACGCAGAACTTTACACTCTTTGTCTTTGCTCTTTCGAATTCTGCACACCTCAACACCAAATTACCTTTCGTCTCGTTTCTCTTATCTATACTCTAACCATAACGTAAATACCAGATCACTTATCTGTGGCACGCTAAGTATACCTCTTCATAGAACATCTTGTTATTCATCATCTTTTACAGTATCCACCTCGCGTCAATGGAATTCCTTGTCACAAAGTATTAGGGGCTGCAAGACAATAAACACCTTTAAAAACAGCTTAAGAGATAACCTTATTATCATTTCACTCCAATCATACTGATTTAAACTATCACTGACTACATTGTTACTTCTTTCTTTAGACATCATCCTGATAGTGCTGTATTTTCAAAATTGTCTCATAATAATCTCTTTCTATTATCTATCATTATTGAAAATATTTTAACATTCTATGTATTTTAGCTTAATTCTGCTACATAGTTTGTATTTCAGTGTTTAATTAATACTTAATAGTATTTTGTTGTTTAATTCGTAAATAACTCTTGTATACATGTAGTTCTTTTCTAAATCAAATTGTTGAATTCTTTGTAAGTTCATACATATGTATGTATACTTTTTGCTGGTTGCGTGGAAGAGAAGACCTTACGACCTTAACTCTGCCAGCTAAAATTTATTATTATAGTTATTATTATTATTATCATTATTATTATTATTATTATTATTATTATTATTATTATTATTATTATTGTATCTGCTAAGTTAATTTTTTCTTATTATCTAATATTATTTGAAATGTATTAACATTCTATGTATTTTAGCTTAATTCTGCTACACAGTTTGTATTTCAGTGTTTAATCAATAGTTCATAGTATTTTGTTGTTTAATTCGTAAATAACTCTTGTATACATGCAACTCTCATCTAAATCAATTGTTGAATTCTTGTAAGTTCATGCGTATGTATATATAGGGGAGAGTCGGGTAGTATCGGACATCGGGTAATATCGGACAGTGAGTTTCTTTCATCTACCACACGATGATAGTACCTGATTGACATGGTTACGTTTCTGTGATGTCGCATAGAGAAACGTAACCATGTCATTCAGGTACTACCATATGGTGGTAGATGAAAGAAACGCACTGTCCGATATTACCCGATGTCCGATACTACCCGACTCTCCCCTACTTTTTGCTGGTTGAGTGGAAGAGAAGGCCTTACTGCCTTAACTCTGCCAGCTAAAATAGATTATTATTATTATTATTATTATTATTATTATTATTATTATTATTATTATTATTATTATTATATACGCCTATAAACTAAATTAAAAGTATAAAACCACGTATATCCCCACATTAATATATGGAGCCGAGACATGGTCTCTGACCTCCAAACATAAGAGTCAACTACAAGCCATGAAAATGAGATATTTAAGAAGAATAGAAGGAAAAACTAGAATACGGAACCAAACAATAAGGCTTGGTCTAGGAATTGATCCTCTCGTAGAACAAATAAAATTATCACAATTAAGGTGGTTTGGACATCTGGCTAGAATGAACAATGAAAGATACCCAAAAATAGATTGGCAAATTAGAATGGAGGGAAAAAGACCTAATGGAAGACCGAGGCAGACCTGGGAACAAGGAATCCAAGATACCATGCGGGAGAGAGGGATCGAATGGAAAGAGGCAAGGTCCATTGCTCAGGACCGTGAGAGATGGAAGACTCTTTGTAAAACGTCTACACCAGGTGGTAGAAGAGGATCGAGTAAGAAAGAAGAAGAATATACGCCTATACGACGTAAAGACGTAAATTGGTTAGGTCTATAACATTTCAATAGTGCAACGTTCCAGAATACCAAAAGAGATGATCCGGTACTTCCCCGGAGGAAGATGATCTGTGAGTTGGCCATTCCGAAGATGACAGGAGACCGTAACAGACCAATAGGCCTATTATTTGATAGAGAGTTGATGATGGTGTATTGCCCTATTTTACTGACTGACCTCTCCAGCGGCAACAAAACGAAACTTCAACATGCTCATAATTTGTGTGTACGTTTTGTAAGCAATGTTCGCAGATATGGTCATATTACCTCATCCCTGGAAGCAATAGACTAGTTTAAACTAGATAAGAAAAGAAATTTATATTCACTTCTCTTTCTCTTCGAAATCTTCAACTCTTCTATTCCCTCGTACCTGTCTTCTCGCTTCACTTACCTTTCTTCCCACCACAATCTGAACACAGGCTCTCGCCATGAAACAATATTAACAATACCAACTCCTCGCACCCCCTTATACTCATCCTCTTTCACAATAGCCCTGCCAAGACTCTGGAATTCGCTACCTGCTAGCATCAGGGACTGTCGAAATAAAATTGAATTCAAACGCAAACTTACTAGGCACTTGGTCAGTAATCGAGACTCGTTCAGACATGGTTTCTTGTAAATAGTTATCTTATTCTATCACAACATATTTCAATATCCGGTAATTTCATCATCATATCATTTTATTACTCTAGGTTTAATCTGTAGGCCCACTTCAGTAAAAAAAATCTTTTTTTGTTCTTAACGTTCACGATAAATTGTCTAGCCTTTATTAATCAGGTAATCTTTTTGTACTTTGATTTTTATTGTAATTGTAATTGTAAATTTATTATTAATTATAATTATAATTGGAATTGTATTCTTAATAATGTAGTTGTAATCCACTGGTGAGGGGAAGAAAAGGTCTGATGACATTATCTCTACCAGGTTAAATAAATAAATAAATAAATAAATAAATAAATACTACTACTAATATATGTGATGAATTACAAAAAGATTAGTATGAAATTGTAATACTGGTACGAATGAATGAATGAAAACTTATTCAAAAAATTGTGAAGCTATTTATCTAAGAGGCCCAGGATTATTGCAAGGCTGGATTAACATACAATCGAACTTCGATATCTCGAAGTGCTTTAGAAGACTGATAATGCTTCGACTTATCGAAAATTCGAGATATAGAAAATGTGAAAAAATTCCAACAGACCTACCATAAATTATAATTTATAATTATTATTTATGACAATCATCACCGCTTAACTTTCAACATAGAGAAATCGTGGTTGTCCATAGATTCTTTCTTTGCTTTTCAGGACGACGATTTTTTCAATTCATAACAAACTTCGAGAAGAATAATGTTAAAGACATATAATTATGTGGTGCTCATTGTGCTGTACCGTAACAGTACAGACATCTACCTGTAATGATTGACATGGGTAAGATTAGTACTAACTGGTTGATTCCTGAAGAAGGACACTTTCAAGAAGAGAAAAATATTAATGTAAAAAATCTAAATTATGGTTTATTTAACGAAGCTCGCAACTGCAGAGGTTATATCAGCATCGCCGGCATGCCGGAATTTTGTCCCGCAGGAGTTCTTTTACATGCCAGTAAATCTACTGACATGAGCCTATCGCATTTAAGCACATTTAAATGCCATCGACCTGGGCCGAGATTGAACCCGCAAACTCGAGCACAGAGGGCCAGCTCTATACCGACTACGCTACCGAGGCCGACAATACTAATGTACAATACTTGTTAAAGTAATTGTATTACATCACATTCATTAAATTCTGCTTTTACATGTGTTCGTAACTTTCATTTTGACCTTAAAATCCAGTTAAAGAATGTGTATTTCTTACTGGGCAGAGGATTATTCATCAAGATATCGAAAAAAATCGAGTAATAATACTTAGAGATATAAAAGAAGTATTACATGTAAATTAGGCCTATGATTCCATAGGGAAATTAAAATTGAAGAGTCCACTGCAAAAATGATGGATGTCACTTTCTTGTCGAAAATGAACCAAGACTGTCAATGCATAGCTTAAGACATATAGAATGTACATAGAGAGTTATATGGCATTAACACTCATAGTCATTGTCCAGTAATGATCGGAAAATCACAGTTAAGCTTTGAGCGCTAAGCATTTCAAACTTTCAATTGCTTCTCCTGCAAAATGTATTCCAAATGACATCCATCATTCTTGCAGTGGACTCTTAAATTATTTTGAGGTATCGAAAAATCGAGTTGTAGAAGTTTGATTTAAGGATCTTAAAAGTATTTATTTCAGTCACTGACTTCACAGCATATGTTTAAGGTGCTACACCTTTACATTACATATTTTAAAAGACGTATGAACGTTTTCGTTGGTCTACGCCAACATCATCAGATACGAAGTACATTTTAGCAATATCAGTGCTCTCTACATAATATCTGCAAATACAAAACATATTTAATGACATGCAAAATGAGACATATTAAAAACCAACATTGCTGTGATACACATTGACATTCATATATATAAATGCAAGTCTTCACATATGAGATAATAAAATGACATGATTTAAAAGTGATAAAAATAATAAAATATAAAACTAAGATAAAAAGTATTATGAATGTGAAGAGTTGCAAAATTACAGTAATTACATTTATTATATTCATATTTCTGTTTCACAATAATATATATATATATATATATATATATATATATATATATATATTTCCACCATTCAGAAACGTATGCATCATGGTTTGTGTCACGTAATCATTTGAATATTTTTCAAGTTTACATGGTTTTATTATAAATGTCAATATATTATACGTTGGGTTGTTTGGTGTTGATTAATAATGTATTTTTGATTTCGTCGATAATGCTGTTCCTCCAATCTGGAAGTAATTGAAATCAATAAGTTGATGACCCAATTTTAACGGATTTAACATTAAGTAAGTGACAATCAAGGCAGTCATATATGAATATCAATGTGTATCACAGCAATGTTGGTTTTTAATATGTCTCATTTTGCATGCCACTAAATACTCGTATGTTTTGTTTTTGTAGATATTATGTAGAGAACACTGATACTGCTGAAATGTACTTCGTATCTGATGATGTTGGCGTAGACCAACGAAAACGTTGATACGTCTTTTAAATATGTAATGTAAAGGTGTAGCACCTTAAACATATGCTGTGAAGTCAGTGACTGAAATAAATACTTTTAAGATCCAATATAGACTTCTCTGAAAATTAAAAATGAATTGCAAAATTTGACTTAAGGAGTTGAACTGTATAAAATAGCAGCAGAATGACATTACCTACACTTTCTCAGTATTAAGAAAACTTAATTCTATTTTAAAATCGCTATAAAACAGGGCCAAATCTTCGTCTATAGAACAATGGCAACTTGTAGATACTATTTTTCAATGGTTGCATTTCTGATTTTGTCTGGTAATTAAATTAAATTATTATTAAAATTCCGGTTTTACTGTATTTTGTTTAACCTCGTGTGTGAATATTCGCTGTGCAAATTGGCAATCTTGTTTTCTCTTCGCTCTGTAGAAGTCCTTTCAAATAGGAGCAGATTTGTAGATTCAATTAACATTGTGCGCTAAAGTTCTGGTTTTGATCTTATCTCTTCTAAATTTATGAACGACGTACCTGCGATTCTGCCAAAGTCCAAGTCCTTAAAAGTCTGCCAGGACCATTAAACGGAATTCAGCAAAGGGTCGGCAAACTATGGCCTTCACGCCACATGGGGCCCGCATGATTTCTATGATGAACCGTTTTGATACTATTTATTCTACAATTAGGACATCTGGCTGACATCTACGGCTGACCACTAGGATCCAGAATACAAACAGAGGTTAATTTAAAAATAAAATACAATATGTTTTGGGGAGAGAACACAAAATAGTGATAAACTTAAAAATAAAGTACAATTGGATTTTCTGAGAAACATGAGATGAAAGTACAATAAAAAATAATTGAAATTAAGTAAATAATATTATGTAGTGTTATACAAGTGAATGTGTAAAATGGACAACGAATCTCTCAATTCCATCAGAAAAATTTTATTAATATCCTCATTAGAAAATTTAAGAGAATGGAGAATAGTTTTGGTTAACTTAAATGAAGTTACCCTAGCGCCAAAAAGAAGTCCTTTCACTTCCCATGCATTAATATTCATTTTGTATCTCTCACTGAAGTGAGGAATACATGGGTTGTAAATAGACTTCTTTTCATCGTTAACGTTATTGGCTTGTTGATCATCCTTCTCAAAACGGACAGTGGGGTCAAGAATGAGGCTTCTTTGATTCCGGCGATCGATGGCTATAATGTCTGCTCTTCTCGTTGACCCATTCTCAGCCAAGCAGTGCACTTCTTCGTAAACCTCCCACTTTGCCTTCTGAAGAGTGGTTGCGATGGAACTTCTCACTTTATGGTAGCGATTGTTCCTCAGTAATTTTAGGACAATAACCCAAAATAATCCTGTGATTGAGGTTCTGGCTGATATGTACATCTATTATCAGGCAGTACATCTCACTTGACGATATATGTCAGAGGAAGAACAATATTGTTTGTATCTGAAGTCTGACTAGTGGACTATGTAGCTAGTTGGCGATGTATGCAATAGAGGGGGGAAAGGAACTGGCCACCCTACCCCATTATCTCCTGGCTTAATTGCCTCGTAAGTGGTACTTTTTTGGTATCATTTTTGAGGTTCAGACCTGTCTTCGGACAGTTGACTAAACAACAACCCAACACATGCCCAAGGGTTTCTACTTCGCTGCATCCTAGATGGCAACAGTTTTGATCTTGGAAGGAACGGCCTGGCACAGATCGTACTGCTGCGATGCTTGTGGACATCTTTATGGCATTGGTCCACTCTGATGTTGAGATTCCTCTTCTATTATTATAGACTAACCAAAGCCACCGTTTCTGGCGTGTGAAATAAGTAGTGGGAACGTTGAGAGCGAGTATCTTATCTTTGTCACATTGTGTGGAAGAGAAAGCTGACAACTATGATTGGCAGACTGCTGACGTGACTTCTGTTTAGAAGGTGCCACCCTCTCTCAGCCGAAGTGACAACAGATGTCATTGACTGGGCAAAGTACTCAAGGACACGCCTCCCCAGAAGCGCGAAGTGCGAGTATCTTGCTTTTACCGCAGTCAGTGAACAGTAAGACTGACAACAAACACTGTGATTGGCAGATTGATGACGTGACGTATATTTGGGTAGTACCGTTCTCAGCTACACGGCAACAAGTGCTCACTGACTGGCTTTTTGCCTAAGAACACACGCCAGAAACGCTGACGCTGGCTGTACTAATCCAAGAGTTGTCTTTTTTTTTGGATCTTCACTGTAAGGCACCACTCATTTACGTTTTTGTGGAAAACGACACCAATTATTATTATTATTATTATTATTATTATTATTATTATTATTATTATTATTATTATTATTATTATTTAAGGCGATTTTTAACTTTCACAATTTGGACATTTTATTCGTTCTCTTTGCTCTTTTTCTATTGCTTCTGCTCCCCTTCCTCCAGATAATAGTTATCGTTGCCCTGTGCAGCTAAAATTGCTTTGTCTTCAGTAATGTTTTATCCAGAGGTCTATTCCACAATTCAGTTCTTCAACTTTTCACTTTGCAGTTTGCACTCTTCATTCCAATATCACTTATCAGAATTTGTTCGCAGAGTGAAAAGGAAAAGTAGGGAAATTTTTAAAATATATTATTGATTTTGTTCCACCATTACAACAATTTAAAAAAATGTAAAGTCACATGCTGAAAAATGAATGGAACTTTTGCAGAGAACGAACTCTCTTTGCCATTAAGATTAAATTCATTATAGGCCTATTCAGAATATATTTGCTTTGGGTTCAAAATAATTTGGAGAAGAAATAAGATAAGAAGAGAAAATTTACTATTATGTCATTCGAGTGACGTAATACTCCCCCCCCCCCTCAAAAAGTATGTGCTTGGGAGTTGCCCACAGGGAGAAGTAAGAATAAAACGTCACAACATCATACGTTCTATGATCGCAGATGCACTTCGATCCAAAAATCTAGACGTTCACGAGGAAGTTCATTGTATTGCTGATGGTGGAAGCAATCGTAGGATCGATATCATAGCTATAAATAGGAATAAACAGACAGCCGAAATAATTGATCCTACCATCAGATTTGAAATCTGAGTCACTCAATCATCTGAAGTGAACGAAGAGAAAAAGAAAATCTACGAGCCCACGATTCAGTACCTATCGGCGAAATACAACATAGAAAAAATCACAGTTACCGGTCTCTACTTCGGAGCGAGAGGCACCATCCCGAAAGCCTTTGTAAAGTGGAGGGAAAAATACAAGCTGACGAGAGATCTTCAAGATGCTATCGTCACCACCATAATACAATTTTCTGTAGCGATATTTCGTCAGCATCTTTATGGTGTACATTCAATTTAAATTACACTTGGTTCTATTTTTTTTCCTTATGTTTTATTCACTTTTGTCTGAAACCTGTTTATATAATTTTTCATTTTAAATTTTATTGTGAGCTATTCTGTCGCAGGGCAAACCCAAAATATTGGATCAGACTACTAAATTAAAATTAACAGGATAAATTTCCATAACCTAAGTTTGCCTCAATCCTGTGAATGTAATCGAATTACGCCAACTCAAGAAAATTATGTTTTTGAAAGAATTTGAGCCTATCCTAGAACCAAAAACAAGGAGAAGTTCATATCTTTCAATTAAATAATATTTATGTATTCAAAGCTTGCCGCATACTTCTTAGTGGACGTTGTTGGGTATAGTTTTGTTATTTTTCATTATCATACACTTATTTTGTCTCAATTCTGCAGGGTTAGCGCATTTTTCAGACGAATTTAACAATCATATTTATTCGAAATTTCGTACAATTGGCGAATGTCCTCCATTTTCCAGACTTGTCAACTTTCCAGACTTTACAGCAATACACGATCCCAAGTTGGCACTGCCTACAACGAAACAGTGATCGAAGAGATAGACTTGGGATTGTTACATGGAAACGAAGGGTGAAGACGTCACAAACGTGTACAAAGACATGGACTTTGGCTATTTCTTGTCGGTCACTCTGCTTAGCAGAGCTAACATCTGAAGAAATATCGATTTCACAAAAAAAAAAAAAAAAAAAAAAAAAAGCTTGGGCCATTGTTTTACTTGGGACCTCAATTAAATTCATTTACATTCTCAAAGCATAGGCCTATTTTCTTTGGATTACAAACAACACGGGCGCTAGAAAAAAGGCGAGGGGTGATAAAAAGAGAAACCAAGAGTCAGGAAGTGATAGGGAAGAAAGTAGTGTAAAGAATAAGGGTGCGAGTGTAAGTGGAAATCTAGTATGTGAAAGTGAAAGCGTGGGGGGAAAAATAAAAAAGGAATAGAAGAAGAAATAAATAGAAAGACAGACAAAGTCAGAAATAAGGCAGAGACGAACAATAAAGAAAGGTCAGAATTTGCGACAGTTGAGGATTTAGCAGCGATATTTGATATGTGTAAAAAAAAAAGTGGGGTTGTGATCAAAAAGTTCTAGTAAAGTGAAACTGAAAAAGATCGAGAAGTATATAGGGGAGAGAGAAAGTGTATAAGCAGATGTGTAAAATAAAATATAAGTATTTATAGGAAGTGAGAATAGTGACAAAGGATTAGGTGTAAGCAGAATAGTGAGAAAGTGAAAGTGAGCGCAAATAGGAATGAGAGAAAATAGTGAGAAAGGGTTTAGAGAAATGAACAAGTGACAGCATAAAATTAGTACTAACATTTGAATGTTGGAATAGTAATTGAATAAAAGGTCAAAGAACAAATAGGCAAATAATTCAATATGATAATTTATAGAGAAAAATTGAAATTGAGATTTTAGCGAATAGTACTTAGAGGATAAGGGGGGTGTGAAAGTAGTATATAATATTAGATATATTAGGATTAATGAACAAATAGAGGATAGCAAATGAAATGTAGGGAAATACTGAAGGGGAGATTGACCAAGTAACAAAAAAGGTACATAGTGTAATTGGGAGTATTTGTGTAGACGCGTACTGCAAATAATGTGTTATTGTAATAATATGTTAATGGTGGCACCGGATACAGAAATGTGAGGTACACCATTACATGTAAAGAAGTGCTGTGAAGAAATATATATCATATCATTTTACTTTGGATTAGATATTTACCACAAAATGCCATGATTTTCGCTTTATTTGTTGAAATATCCATGTTCTATTTATCAGAGATGCTGTGTAATTTACAGTAATGTCACAGGAGGTCTGAGATTTGCCGATAAATCCACGAGTGAAGCGAGTGGATTTATTTGGGAAACCTTAGACCTGGTGTGACATTTATTAGGACTATTTCGTGAATAAAATAAAAATGTAAATAATATATCCCTAAAATTCGATTACAAAATTGTATATTTATGAATACTTAACCTATTCAGACATTGTGAAGTCGAAATAGATGAATAACGATTACTTCAATAAAGAAATTGAATGTTATTCAGTAATGCCAATTGAGGAAAGCGAAATACAGGTTTAAAAATGTTAATTACACGTACTGCGCTTTTATCTTGTTATTGTAACAGAAATACGTTTTCATTATCTGCTGAAATCATAATTTAATTTAAACATTTTATAGTATAATTACAGTAATAAATATAAATGACACTCGGGAGGAAATTAAACGCAGAATAAATATGGGAAATGCCTGTTATTATTCGGTTGAGAAGCTTTTGTCATCTAGTCTGCTGTCAAAAAATCTGAAAGTTAGAATTTATAAAACAGATATATTACCGGTTGTTCTATATGGTTGTGAAGCTTGAACTCTCACTTTGAGAGAGGAACAGAGATTAGGAGTGTTTGAGAATAAGGTTCTTAGGAAAATATTTGGGGCTAAGAGGGATGAAGTTACAGGAGAATGGAGAAAGTTACACAACGCAGAACTGCACCCATTGTATTCTACACTTGACATAATTAGGAACATTAAATCCAGACGCTTGAGATGGGCAGGGCATGTAGCACTTATGGGCGAATCCAGAAATGCATATAGAGTGTTAGTTGGGAGGCCGGCGGGCAAAAGACCTTTGGGGAGGCCGAGACGTAGATGGGAAGATAATATTAAAATGGATTTGAGGGAGGTGGGATATGATGGTAGAGACTGGATTAATCTTGCTCAGGATAGGGATCAATGGCGTGCTTATGTGAGGGCGGCAATGAACCTCCGGGTTCCTTAAAAGCCAATAAGTAAGTATAGTGTAATTACAAATAACCTGATTAATACCTCAATTAAATGAAAACAATTGTTATGAAGGAGTGTCGTTTTCTTTAGATACAATGGACGTGGAATTAGAAGATGAAGATTTAGATGTGGAAGTAGGATTGCGCACTTTATTAATACAATGGATTCATGCGCATCGATTTATGTGGAAACAGTTGGCGACATTGACTAAACAAAAGAACGACCATGCGATAAGTTGATAGTGGTAAATCGAGCTGCAGAAATTATCGCGACTTATGACTGTGATTGGTTGGAATTCAAAATTTCATTACACTTGACTGGCCGAAAATGGAATGACGTCATATAAATGAAATAGTCGTAAATACTAAAGTTTCTGTGGAAGTTCTCAGAGCCAGACCATGAGCAAGGAGAATGACGTGAGTTTAAAGTTTATATTTATTTGTATTTGCTCATTGCCGATGGATTTGTAGGCGGAAAATCCTAATTGTGACTTCTATGGGATTAAGAAGCAGAGCTGTTGGTCTCCTGCAGTATATTTGTGTGTAAACAATCCCACGATAACTCATGTTGAGTTATGTAATAATGATAATTTTAATGGTAGTCATGTTCGTGACTCAATTTCAAGATGAACCGCTTGGTTCATTTACTTCAACTCTGTGAATACTCATAATGTAATCTTCTGACGTGGTGCTTATCTCTTTACTGAAAATTATGCATTCTGTCAATTTTTCCGATAACATCCATTAAGTCCACACCTGTGGAGTAACGGTTAGCACGCCTAGCCGCGAAACCAGGTGGCCCGGGTTCGATTCCCGGTCGGGGCAAGTTCCCTGGTTGAGGTTTTTTCCGGGGTTTTCCCTCAACCCAATATGAGCAAATGCTGGGTAACTTTCGGTGCTGGACCCCGGACTCATTTCACCGGCATCATCACCTTCATCTCATTCAGACGCTAAATAACCTAAGATGTTGATAAAGCGTCGTAAAATAACTTACTAAAATAAAAAAAACATCCATTAAATGTGGCTGTCAGCTGTTTTATACATAAATTTATTCCTTTATGTTGAAGGGACGTTTATGTGATTTTTAAAACTTCTACAACAGACATCTCCAAAAGCCTACTCGCGAGTAAGCCCTTGGACGGAACCGAAGCCAGTACGTAATGAGCGCGATCCGCCTCACCCATCCTGCCCTGTACTGTACTCAATGTTTATGCACAAACGAATAGCAGTGGCGGACTGCCATTATCACTGTGTTGGTTGAAGTGTTCCACCGTTTCACAATGTCTTCTAATCATGGATTTAGTACAATCAAGGATAAATAGAAAGATACATTTTTTTATGTTAGTTGGGAGAATATGAAATGCTTAATTTGTTCGACAATTTTTAAGCGTGTGTTAAATTTCAACATGCGACGACAATACTCGACTCTTCACAAAGAATATCATACAATTACAGGCATGTTGGACATGTGAAAGTAATTTATTTTGAGGCAATCTGTATAACTGTTGGTTATACATAATAATCAGTATATTACTCAGATACGTATAACAAACATATAGTTTTTCGTTTAATTTTAGGTGAAATGCGTAGGCCTACAAATATTTAGATAAATATAAAACAAGAAAATACAAACACAAATCACACACGTGTCCTCAATCTTAAACAAAAAAGAGCTTCTTGCCAGTTATGTTCTAGCTTGGAATATTGGAAAATCAATGAAGCCCTTTACAGAAGCATCATTTGTAAAATCGTGCATACAGGACGTTACTAAATTACTGTGTCCAGAACAAAGTCAAAGTTTAAAAAAATTAAATTGTTTCCAATTACAGTTCAGAGAAGGAATTTCAAGATTGTAAATGTAATTGAATGTGAAGTCGAAACCACAACTAACTAGTTTGTAGCTTACTCACTTGCAATGGACGAAAGCACAGATAGAAATTACAAAGCTCACCTAGACATTTTCATCCGAGGAGTTAATGAACATTTTGCTGTATCTGAATGTCTTCCAGATGTGATTACAAAATACAGCTGGAGAAGATCTTTTCCAGGCACTGAAAGGCTCCATAGAACAGAAGAGGTTGAATTTGCAATGGCTTGTGTCTATAGCAACAGACGGGGCTCCAGCTTAATAGTATGTCAAAATAATATACAAACGTATGATATTTCTTATTCTTTTGATGATATTATTTGTAAACGTAAGCAGACCGTTGCCGCGATCCCCCACTGATGGCTCCCCTCTGTTGAGGTACGAGTCTCTCCCCCTTATCTAGCCTTACAGTACACTGTGTTCGGCGGGCAGCATCGAGAGCACGAATGACGATACGCTTTTTGGAGATCCCTGTTCTACAATCTTCATCCAAAATTTATGGATTTTAAACTACATAAATATTTCTACAGTACTATCATCTGTACAAAATTTGGTGCCTTTAGGGCTAATAGTTTTGAAATTATATTTTTAAAATATATTTTTACATTAACGTCACTAAAAGGCTCCTTGGGACAAAATTTTCAAACTTTTTAGTTCTTATTTGCTCAAGAACTCGAAAGTAGTCATATGAATATAAGGGAATTAGTTTTTTCGAGCTCAGTCTAAATGGAGAGTCAAAATACATTTTTAAATTTAGTGAATTTACCATTACATCATTTTGAAATCTAAGTGTAATATGAATATGTCATTAAGGAACTTAATATTAATATTTCATACAAATGCTAATTACATTTTATTTATAAACATTTAATAGACTTCTGTGAAAAATTTCAGACCAATCTGACAATAACTGTTGTGCAAGGAGCTTTTTTAGTTAATAAACTGCTCAAAATTTTTTTAAGTAGAGAAAACAGCATTAAAAAAAATTCTCTCATCTCACTCACGCCATATTTAATTATATGGAACGGTGAAGGTTTTGGATTTTGAACGGAGCTCGTCCATGTAGCCACAGGGAGCATTTTTTTTTTTAATTTCTTTTTTTCCCTATTACAATAAGTAAAAGCCACGTGACATAGTTTGAAGGACTGTCAAATAGGAAATTAAACCATGTAATGAAAGTAGAAGGTTCAAATGCAATTACGAAAATAAACACAAAAAAGTTGATTTTCTTAATTTTTCACCATTATTTCACTCTTATTTCCCCTTAAGAATTCCTCAATGCTTACTGGATATCAGATATTTAACCAGACATGGTTCTCAGAAACTCTTCTATGCATTTGTACGATTTTTTAATGCGTGCTTAACAAATTGTAATAAGTATCACGTAAGCTCAAATCAGTTGAAAAACGTAGATGATTCAGTTTTCGAAAACACGCTATTTGAAGACAAACTTTACAAAAATTTATAATTAATTGTTGTTGTAATGTGAATCATAACTAGAGACAGAAATTTATTGCGTGATATAAATAAATCAACAAGTGGAACAAGGCTGCCCTTTATCGTCAGCATTTTAATATTTATAGTTGCAAAGTGCTTGAACAATGCAGTTCTATTGAGGGCAAGTTTTATTTAACAAAATGTTTCATAACTTTGTATGTCACCGAGTGACGATTTGTAGCTCTGAAGACAAATTGAACATCCTGCACATATTAAAACCACTGGCTATGATATTGGTATCGTATAAAAGAATACTTTTTATTAATAATAAAACAGAAAGAAAGAAAGAAAGAAAGAAAGAAAGAAAGAAAGAAAGAAAGAAAGAAAGAAAGAAAGAAAGAAAGAAAGTCACGAGTATCAGATTGAGGTACGTCTTAATTGTGTTTCTTACTTGGGTATGCCCCAACATGTATAACTCACATGTAGAAGGGGTCATTCCATGCAAAAAAGTATATCTTTGAACCATGATGTCTCAAAAGTTAAAAATATTGTAGCAGGTTATTTTGTATGTTGTAAATATGAATTTCAAGCAATACTATATTTATATCTTCCATAGTTTGGCAGCAATCAGAATTTAAAATATTGGTTTAACAAAGAACACGGTTTCATTCATTGAAGTTTTCTTACTATGTAAAGGAAGATGGAAAAGTGATTTTAAAGCAATTCGAAAAAGGAGAGCCTTGTTTATAAATGCCTTTTTAAAATGAAAAAAAAAGTGTATAATTTTTTAAATAGTTACCTACCGTAAAATAATTTTAAAAAATATAGATCACAAAATGTTTTCGAAAGACGATTCTGCCTTCTTCTTCAAGTGAAAAATATGTAAAGATCAAGGGTTTCAAAGAAGTAACCCACTCAAAGGGACCTTAAAGATAGCGGAATTCACTTTATTCACCGCATCGTAATGTGATCTTTAAACTCACGAGCAAGGGAACACATCCAATCCTGATACCTGTTGAGTATTCCATTACTTTTCCTCCACCACTTGAAACTAATACGGTAAGAAGTTTGGCGATCCCTGTCTAGTGTTACAGGTGCGGCGGTTACATAGCAGTGGCGGCTAGTATATTGATGGTGCATACAACTAATTGGCTTATACCAAATACTCTCGCTGTATATAAACAGAAATGGTCCTGCAGGTTGAAAGGGTCAGTCTCGCTTCAACCACGGCAGAGTAAGGTCGAGGTTACGGGAGCGGTTATCTAGTGAGTTCGTGTACGCGGAGTGTGTGTATACTGTAGACTAGTGTTGCATTACACCGGAGTATTTTCGTGCAGTGTTTACATTCTACGAATACTTTCGCGTGTTTTTTAGTTTTTTTTCTTCTTCTTCGTAGTAAAGAAAAGTGACAACAGGAAAACCAAACATGTCTACAATTCGACGTCTAAATACAATTAAAGTACAATTTGACAGTAGTGCTACTCGTCCTATGGCAATGGATGTACATCTTTGGATACAACAAACTCTCAAATTAAACACAGAACAGGTAGAAATGTTGCAATTAAATACACAAGAAAAATCATTATATATAAAAGTGATATCGCCCACGATATACGAAAAACTGATACACAAACATGAAGGTACAACGGATTTCAAATATAATAATGGTGAACAAACGCAAGTGAAAGTAAGCAAGGCAGATGTTCCATCCGTAACTGTCCGAGTGTTTAATTTACCCCCGGAGGTGCCGAGTTCATTAATTCAAACAGTGTTAAACACGTATGGTGTAGTTCATTCAGTGCGACAAGAACAGTGGAGCACAGCTTATCCTTTCCCAGTTAACAATGGCGTTCGTGCGGTAAAAATGGAAATCAAGAAGCATATTCCAGGATCGATAGCCATTGCTGGATATAACGCACACATCACGTATGTGGGACAACCAATTTTGTGCTATGTGTGCCATGAGCCCAATCATAAAAAAGAAGACTGCCCTCAGAGGAAAACTACCTTTAATGTTAATGTTAAACCAAGACAACTGTTATTAAGTGACATTGTTTCGGGAACAGTCGTTCAGCAACGCGAGGAGCAAACGACGGAACGGCCCACGCAACGTGACGCACCTGTAGAAGAGGAAACCGACACCGCATCAGAGACTGAGGCAACAAAAACAGTGACTACCGAAGATGAACAAAATATCATGGACACCACAGAGTATACAGCAAATGATGCAGCTGATCGTGCACAGGATATGGAACAACTTGCAGTTATCGCCGATGACGTGGAAATAACGAATATTTCATCTGGAATAAAAACACCTCTGCATCTTGGGGAATCCACACTCGATCTCGAAGAAAACGAAATAGGGCAACCTACCGAAACTACCGAAACACCATCTAAGAAACTTAAACCTATGGCGCAAAATGAGTTTACACGGGACCCACGTCTGAGAAGTCGCGAAGATGGGGCGGCGTCTGGCAGCAGCTCCAGCGAAAAGAACACATCAACCACGTATCCTAGCAATAAGGTCAAGAACAGTCCACGACCTCACCCCTACGCAATCTACGGTCGCACCAAAGACGGCAGTAAGAAGGACGGTCCTGATGGAAAATCTCTTCCGAAGGAGGATAAAAACGTTAGGGCTGGAGAATCCCTTAACGACGGTTAGCCATAAATAATTTTGGGACGTAGAATATGCAGACGGGGATATCCATATCGTACGGCAAGTCAGTACTTGTACTACTTTATTTAATTCAATATATGGTGCTACTACGAAATTATGCAACATTAAACATAAATTGTTTACAAAGTAAAAATAAACAGTCGTTACTCAATGCATTCATAAGACAAAATAGCATAGATATTCTATTGTTGCAGGAAGTGAATACCGAAAACTTTGATTTCATAGGACCGCAGTACGATTATGTTGTTAACACTGGTGATGAAAATCGTGGTACGGCAGTTATTTATCGTTGTGGACTTACGGTTGATGCCATCGAAAAACATCCAAGCGGACGAGTGATAGCCATGAAGATTAATAACATTCAGGTGCTCAATGTATATCTCCCTTCTGGAACTAATCATCGCCAACAGAGAGAAAGTTTTCTAAGTAAGGAACTCCCTTTCTTCCTTCGTCACAGATATGACTGTCTATTGATAGGTGGGGACTGGAACTGCGTGCTTCACGCGAAAGATCAAACGGGGCAGTATAATCCATCTCCGGTTTTAGCAAACCTAACACAAGACTTACATTTAGTAGATACGTGGGAGCTTCTCCATGGTAATAGAGTCGAATATACTTTTCGCCGACAAAATGGAGCATCGCGATTAGATCGTTTCTATATCACTCGAACACACAGTAAATGTATTTACCGTATACAAGTTTTTCCAACGCCATTTTCTGACCATGACTGTGTCCTCCTCTCACTTCAGACTGATATTACTCTTCCCATATATGGTAAGGGCTCTTGGAAACTGAACAACACTTTACTACACATTCCTGAAATTAGTGAACAATTTTCTCAACATTTTGAAAAATTAAAAAGCAAAGCCAACAAGTCCAAACTTAACATCATGCAAAAGTGGGTAAACATTATAAAACCTGGAATAAAAACTTATTTTCAACAAGCAGGTATCATTCGAGCCGAAGCAAATAGAGACACACTGAATTTTTATTATCAGTTGTTAAATGAATTGTATGCGGTACAACAGGCGGGTGGTAATAAGTGGCAAGAAATTCTGAACATCAAATCGACTATTTGTGCTCTTAAACAAAAATTCATGGACGGTGTAAAGATACGTGCGAGAACGCCAACAGTAAGCGAAGATGAAAGATGCGCCCTATACCATCTTGTAAAGGAAAAACGCAACGCTAGGACTAAATATATATCCCACCTCCAAACAACGGAAGGAACACAATTAACATCTAACTCAGATTGTATTAAAGAAATTGAAACCTTCTTCAGAGCCCTTTATTCTGCATCTCCCACATCTGCAACGGAAACAGACACTTTACTTAAGCACGTGAATAGACACTTGAATCTGCAGCAGCAACACGATCTTCAGCTACCAATTACAGAAGAAGAAATTCTTAGGGCAATAGAAACTGCACCCAAGAATTCTGCCCCTGGACCTGATGGACTTACATATCAATTGTACAAAATGCAATGGAATTTAATTAAAGACACATTAGTGGACTTGTTCAATTACATTTTTGATAGAGGGATTGTAGTTGAGGGGTTCAGTGATGGGATTGTAATACTTCTCCCGAAGGTTACAAATCCACGTACAGTGTCGGAATATCGTCCAATTACACTCTTGAACACAGATTATAAGTTATTTATGAAGGTACTAGCGTGCAGAGTCAAAACAACTTTTCGGGATATTATTGAAATAGGCCAAACTTGCAGTGTACCGGACAAATCAATAATTCACAACCTTGCCACCATTCGTGATTCAATTTTATATTATGAAGAATTCCCGGATGAAAAAGCAGCACTGTTATCAATAGATTTTAATAAGGCCTTTGATAGAATGAACCATCTCTATCTACAACGAGTTATGAAACACTTCTGTATACCAGAAAAATTTGTTAATGCTATAAGTAGCTTGTATGGTAGTGCATACTCCAAAATTCAAGTGAACGGTTTCTTTACGAAACGTATCCCAATTGCATCATCGGTACGACAAGGATGCCCTCTATCAATGTGCCTATTCGCTATTGGTATAGAACCACTTATTACAATGTCACATAACATCTTACAAGCTGGACGTGCCACGTGCAACATGTTCACGATCCGGGCTTATGCAGACGATGTTGTAATCCTACTCCGAGATGAAGACGAGTGTACAAAATTACCACAGATTCTACACACATATAGTATGGCATCCTGTGCACAAATAAATGTACAAAAGTCATCATTAGTACCATTAGGCAACTGGGCTGCTACACACACTGTTAATCATATCCCTATAAATAGAAAAGCAAAGATTTTAGGATTGACAGTATGTGCATCCTTCAAAGAAATGGTTGACATCAATTGGTCCATTACGTCTGCAAGAACTCGAGCAACAATGTTTCAGCATATACATAGAAACCTCAATCTCCTTGAGAGGATATGGCACATAAACGTATTTTGCCTGTCCAAATTGTGGTATCTAGCACAGATTTTGCCTCTTCCTTCCAAATACTCCACAGTGCTAGACAGAGCAATCAGCTTCTATGTCTGGAAAGGATATTTTTACAAGCTTCCGAAAACGCAGTTGCATCTACCAATAACGAAAGGAGGTTTACAGCTGACGGCAATAAAAGAGAAAAGTCAGGCCCTTTTGACACGGAATATTCTTCGCGCGAAACACGATGAAAGCGATCCCATGGACAACAAATTCTGGCAAGACCACATTCCACTACTTTGCAGTAAAACTACCACCTTACCGCACTCGCTGAAAATGATTTGGGAAATAATAGAGTCATATCCACCAACAACAGTCATGAATGAAAAGAATCAAAACACCAAGACTATCTACACTTACCTCATGAAGAAAGCCGTGCAAACGCCACGTATCGTGGAAAAGTTGCCAAACCAAAAATGGGGAAATATATGGCGCAATTTGCATATGGCAAACATCCCGACTGCATGGAAGACAACAGTATATTGCTATCTCAACCAGATTATACCGACTGAAGAAAAGAGACATCGCCATAATTTAACAGACTCCCCGGCATGCAAAAAGTGTGGGTGGTTAGACACACTGAAACATCGTGTCACAAATTGTGGTGCTGCGAAAACCATATGGGAAGGAGCAAAAGCTTTACTAGTAAAAGTATGGCCAGATTCGCAACTACATGATTGGTTCCAAACATTATTGGTATTAGACCCACCAACAAAACAAAACAAATTTGTAACGGTATGGCTTGCTTCAGGATTCCTGCACTACCAGTTGACAAAGTCCTTGCACAAAATGGAAGAATTCCTACATATGTTGAAAGAAGAGGCAGCCAAGTTGGAAATGAAGGACGACAAATCATCCCAAATTTTAAAAGAACTCAAACTATTACAACTGAATAGCTCACTCAATTTAGTTTAATTCAGAAATTACAAACGTGTTCCCCTTGTTGTTTTGTTCTCTAACCATTGCATGCTCGCTCATTGGTAATAGTAAACCAACACTGAACAATATTTAGTGTACATTTTACCTCAACTTATATTCAATATTTAAATGTATGTAAATATGTTGTTATTAGTGAAATAAGGAGAATTTTGAGGTAATAGATTAACTTAATTTCAGTTATTCTCAGTTTAAAAAAAATAATGTAAGTTTATAACTTATTCATTCAACATCACAGGTTCTCGTAATGTAGCTATAATGATAAGCCAGGAATTACTGTATGATTTTATGTAATTTTAATTTTACAGTTAATAGCATAGAACTTTAATTCTGTTAACTATTGAAACTATATGGTATATTTTGACTATGAAGATGAATTAGAGTGAAAAGTTCAAGCCATGAAGTTAACTGAGGTTATTGACGATAAGTTTCAAAATAATTATACTATCAGATTGCCTTGGGCATCTAGGATAGCAATGTAGTATGCTCTTGCAACACAGTTTAAGAATGTAAAAGAGTAATTATGAACTTGTAGGAATTAAGTTTCACATAATGTGAAACTGTTTCAGTTTACATAATGTTTGAGATAATGTTGTAAGAAAGATAAGATATTATTGATATTATGTTTAGTGCCAAATTTCTGATCTTTCTAAGACGATTAGATATGTAAAATTGAGTTTGAAGAGAGAACATTGATTTACTGTTGTCTCGGGATTCACTTTTCAATGGTGTGTTGAGAATTTTTTACAAGGTATATAAGAGCAAAAATTTAATTTTCAGAATGCTTGTTACCATAATGCCTTTTGTAGAACTGTTTTGCAGAATGACATCTATATCTGGGGTTAAGTTACCTCTAAAATAATTTTATGAAGTCTTTGTTCTGTATCTGTTTTAATTAAAAAAAAAAAAAAAAAAAAAAAAAAAAGGGACACTAGGGTACACTGAAATAAATACAAAATCTTTATTGCATTTTGTGATTAAATGCACTGTTAATTAGAAAATTAAGTTGGAAGCTCCAGCACTCTGGCAAAATCGCCGCTAACACAGTCCCATTTCTTCACGTAATAAATATGTAATAGGTCAACGAACTCAGTCTATGTGTACTGCCTCCCACTTCCCTCTTTGACTATAACGTTGCAATCTGATTCCATCGTTCAGTTGCTTGAATTTAGTAGTTTGTAAATTAAATTTACGCGAAAACCGTCCATGCTATTGAAATACGCCAAAGAAAAACTTTTTTTCTGACTATTACACTTTTACTACATCATACTACTTTCGACCAATAAAACGGTACAAAAGGACGTATTTCAACCAATCATGGCTGCTTATCGCACAATTTTATCGCGTCCCTAGCATTTGTTTAATTTTATCGCGTCCCTAGCATTTGTTTAATTTTATCGCGTCCCTAGCATTTGTTTAATTTTATCGCGTCCCTAGCATTTGTTTAATTTTATCGCGTCCCTAGCATTTGTTTAATTTTATCGCGTCCCTAGCATTTGTTTCTTTGTTTGCCAAAATTTCACACTGCGCTGGTCTGGACGTCAAAAAAAAAAAAAAAAAAAAAAACAGAAAATTACAAACCACTCCAGTCGATGCACAGCAGTTTCAAATATGACTCACATTGGCATTCAAGAACAAGAATTAATAAAAATCACTGATCATACCTATGCATCTTCTGAAATCCGATTTACAAATAAATGAAGAGCACCATTCGGAAATCCTGAATAAGTTGAATACACCATGTAGGCCTACATCAACGAGTTCCACTTCTATTACGCACATTTATGCACACGTCCAATATAACATCAATTGAACCACCAACCACATTCAAATTTGAAAATTGTACATTCAATAATTATTCCTTTTAAAATTATTCATGGTTATTTTTTATGTCATCGTCGTTAATTAAAACTTTTCTAACACTTGTGTATATTAGTTAGGTTATGTTATAGCTTCTGCTATATGATATTATGGATAGTCACGTATCAGAGATTGTTTAATATTAAGATTTATTGAAAATCATCTGTCAAGTGACGTTGATTACTGGGATTCGGATAATTGAAGTGGAATGCAACTGTTTTAATAAAAATGAAACTGAATCAACAAAGCCTTCTTGACTAGTAACACTGCCATCGTGATATAGATCGATAACTTCTCGACGAGAAGGCATTGCTAGTAATCATAACTCACTACTGCCATCTAGCATGCCTCTAGCGTAATATTTGTAATGTTGAGATGGTACAATAATACATTTGAAGACAGTTGTATTTTCGTAAGTCAATTAATATTGTATTGTATTGGAGCACTTCGTTACTTCTAATCTTGATATACTTTCTTCTAATCGTGTAATAGTGAATTAAATCCCACTCGAGTTTTGATTTTCTCTAGATAAATCAAAACCTCTAGTGAGATTACTGTTGAGAAAACTATTAACTTATATTTTATTACACTTTTTTGTTATATACAACATGAGCTACTCGCTCTGAAAATCTCCAACGCTATTTCATTTCGTAAATAATGTCATTAATTTCAGGTGTTAATTCTTTGACATATTTAAAATAAAAGTTTAATACAATTTTGCTCGTTTTGCTTCCTTTTTTGAGATAAAATTATTATATATATATATATATATATATATATATATATATATAAATTCCACAAGGGTAGCTGCCCTTCAGTAAGGGTTGCCAAATGACACTGCATACTAAACAAATAAAATAAAATAAAATAAACATTTGCGTTATCACTATTTACGATTTTTATTTTCAAATGCAAGCTACCCTTGGGAAAGTACTTTTATTCAATAATTATTAGTAATCAAATAGAATATAAGGAAATTTAGGTGTGCAGGTGATTACGTAAAATCTGAACAGAATATTTCATTTTCAAAATATTTAAAGGAATTCCAAAAGACTTAAAACATTCAACTGAGAATTTTGGAATTGTTCCCCTTGCTCCGATGCCAAATACTTCAATCTGTCCTTGTATATGATAATAATCTCTAAAGTATTGAATTGTAGGGTCATAGATGGTCTTCTTTTCTTCATGTACTGCTACAGGTTGTTCAACTGCAGTTTCAAAGCGCACGGTGGGATCGATAATAATTGCTCTGTCATTTCTTCTATCAATGGCAATGATGTCAACTCGCCGAGAACTTCCATCTTCTGCAAGGCAGTGGACTTCTTGGTGAAGGAAGGAAGGAAGGAAGGAAGGAAGGAAGGAAGGAAGGAAGGAAGGAAGGAAGGAAGGAAGGAAGGAAGGAAGGAAGGCTTTTAGCAATAAGTTCTTGTATTGCATGGTGTCTAGTATTCCGGATGAGAGATGTTGGCAGAACCCCAGGATGTGGGGTAAGGTTTCTATCTCAGTGCAATGGGCCATAAGAATAAAACTGAAGGATTTCCTTCAAAGCAAGAGGTTGAAGTATAAGCATATGCTTCGAATTGTAAGAATAACCTCTACCTTATCCTTCGACCTTATGCTTCTAAGACAGGAGCATGTGCTCACGAATGTTGTTGTGTCGTTTCATGTTGCAGTGCTGTGTATTTGTCGGCGCTCTTTGTCAGCTGAGTGCGGGTGTTCGGTTTCATAAAGAAATGCAATAAGCAGCAATGGTAGGCATCCCAATGACAAAGCAAGTTTCCTTCTGATACTAATAAACCACACTCATTTCAATCACAGTCCCGCACCGTGGCGTCGTGGTCTAAGGCATCTTGCCTAGGACTCGCGTTACAGAATGCACGCTGGTTCGAGTCCTCGTGAGGGAAGAAATTTTCTCATAAAATTTCGGCCAGTGTATGGGTCCGGTACCCACCCAGCACCGTGATGCACTTGGGGAGCTACGATAGGTAGCGAAAATCCGATTTCGCAAACCAGTTATGACGGCTGGGGGGATCATCGTGCTAACCACACGATACCTCCATTCTGGTTGGATGATCGTCCACCTCTACTTCGGCACGTGAACGTGAGGCCAGCAGCCGGCTGGTCGGTCTTGGCCCTTCAGGGCTGTTAAGCCATAGATTTACTTTTACTTTACATTTCAATCACAACTAAATAAGGATTCCACGTGGTTAAAACTGCATCTTCCGATTCAGACAGCGGTAGCTTTGTGCCCCTTGAAAGTGCAATTATATTTTTAGCTACACATCCTGGAATATTAGAAAAAAGTGACAAGTTCCAGAAGTGAAAAGGGAAAAAAAAAAGAGGTAGCATTTCAGAAAATGATAAAAATTATTGTAAGAAAATTCGGCATACTAATAAATTCCTCTTAACATGCGTCTTTGAAGTACCCATAACAGCATTATTAAATATTATAATTAAGCCTACTATAAGAAATACTGATAGTTAATTAAAGTTTCTACGTTAATCTGTGTGCATCAATAAAATACGAGTAGTAAAATTATACCAATGCAGTGACGTTAATGTATTTGAAGTCCTTCCAGTGGCAGGTTCCTCTTGCTCTTCAGTATTTTCATCTTCATTTAAATCCTATATATTGTCTGCAAAGTCATAATTATGATCATATAGGTACTTCGCTAGCTTACATTGTGCAACACAAAGCAACAAACAATTTGACTGTTGGGATGTTTGAGGCAGCATTGTACAGGCGTATTGTAGAATGGGAAACCTGCTTCATAGTTGGCCAAAGGAACGTTCTATTATAAATAACTGTCTCTTTATTTAAAAATCCGATTTCGATATGATACCATGAGCCATGGTTCTAAGCCGTCACTCAGTAGGACAAGTATTTTAACACATCACGAAATGATGAATTTTTCCTTATTCTACAGTCAAGAACGGACCCTGGCCAACTGCAACACTAGTAAAGCATTCTTTTGCTTTGCATGTAGCTTGCAACATACTCCTAATTTTATCACCATATCACCATGCTGTGTATGTTTAGCAATACGCACGAGTGCAGTCTAATACACTGATTACACTCGGAAAATTTAATTTCTATAACTATTCAGGTTTATATCTTGTAATGATGGTGACAACTTGAGCCATTTGTTCGCTTTTTCCGTTATATTTAAACACATTAATAATAGTTTTACTCATAGTGGTCCAATGTATACCCATCTCTTCTGCAATACCGGAGCTCCAAGCCCTTCCTATATCAGCATCGGAAACCCGTACTACTCCCAAGAATTCACTCTAACCTATTTTTACTATTGCAGATAATAGATGAAATGGAATGTTGCAGGGAAACGGGAGTATCCCGAGAAAACTCTTTGCAACGTCTGATTTGTCTACCACAAATTCCAACACGACCTGGCCAAGGATCGAATCCGGGCCTCCGGGATTGCAGACAGCACGCTAGCACTTGGGCCCCTCCTCTTATCTCCTGTGTTTCCTCCAGAAAACGTGATGTAATCCATTGGATATTTTCTTCATTAAGTGTATATAAACTGTTATCTGCTCCCTAACAGTACACCAACGTAATTTGTAGTATTCTTCACGACGTAATGCGACTGGTAATTCAACCAGATCAGTAAACTACAGAGATGAGTCTGCTCCTGACCAGACTTCACTTTTTAGAAGGATATGCTTCGGAATCGAAGGATATGCTTCACTTTATTCATACATTTTTTCTAATTCTGAAGCAAAAGGTTGCGCTCCAAGCAAATGCTTCTTCCTGTGAAGCAAGTGCTCTTTTCCTATTGCGCCATCAAGAGCAGAAGGTTTTGCTCTGCATTTTATTATTAAAATCTGAAGCACATCCTTCAAAATAGTAGAGTAAAAGGATATGCTCAACTTTATTCTTACGGCCCAATGTCTGCACTGGGAGCCATCCTGAGACCGACCTGGCATTTCACAGCGTGTTTTGGGAAAGCCATTGATTGAATTTCCAATATCTTCAGAAAAAAACGTCCCCCCCTCCTCAAATGTTTAACAATCTCTTATTCTGTAACTATTGCGAGTAGGATCGTGATTTTTGTCCATATCGATAGGAAATCTAATGAACAATAATTTACCCTCTGGCGTATTTCAATAGCGTGGACGGTTTTCATGTAAATTTAATTTTAAAAACCCCTAAATTCAAGCCATTAAACGAGGCGAACGCATGGCAACGTCTTGGCAGCTTATGTACGCAGTCTCACCGAGTTCGTTGACCTCTTACATCTGTATCACGAGTGGAGTGTGTTAGCGACGATGTTGCCGGACTGCTGAAACTTCAAACTTAATTTTCTAATTAACCGTGCATTTAATCACATAACGTAATATAGCTTTTCTATTCATTTACGTGTACCTTATCGTCTCTTTCAACCTCCAAGGTTATTTCTCTTCCATCCTGTATAGGGCACACAATGGGCCAAAGCGTGCTTAAGCATGGATATAGTAATATACGTTACAAGAGAGGTATGTTGACGTTTTTCATGGTCGAGGAAAAGATTGAAAAAGCGAAACGTAGTTGAGCTTTTTTAATTTCCGAGAACATGAAAACAAACATACCGCTCGTGTATCGTACATTATTTTGTGCGAAGATCGTTTATTACATACCTGAAAGACAGATTTCTAATTAGTTGCAATGAAATCTCCATCTTGGTTTCTGTTTAATGACGCCAACTTCGGAACACCAAAATATCTTCCTTCAACTTTGTTGCTGTAAAATGTTTTCTGTGTTTACTATACTCCAGCAGGCCGTGATATACGTCTGTCTTTTTTTTCCCCCAGTCTATAAATGCGAACTTAAAACAAACGGTAAGGTTATGTAATGATTTATTTTTCATTGTAATATTTTAACAATATTATTTATATAACATATTGCAGTAATAACATCGGCATCTGGAATCTCGTTGATTTTTTCACGGCTTCCTTAATGTTACTTGTATCAGGAATGCAATAAGTTTCGTGGAGTAGTAGACTTTACTTAATTTTTGCAAATATTTAAAAACAATAATTAACATTGCAATTTAGGTGAAATTGCAGTGGTAAGTTTCCAATTTATAATTATTACTATTTTAAACGTCTCTAAAAATAATATGTTAAAAGCCTAAAGCAGTAAAATGAATGTCGCGCTTAAGCGGTAAGAAGAGGGAAATTGTTATGTGTGTTACGTTGGGAATACTGAATGTGGTATTTCACACTTACCGCGTATTGGTTCTGTGCGGAAAACAAGGAAATGCGCACAATCTCGCACAAAATTATATAATAGGATGCGAAACTGCGGTCAGCACCATCTGGCGGCGGGGGGCTGAAATAAGATGATCAGCGCCCAACGTCGTAGGTAGTGAACATTAGAACTACGTGTTGAGTACATTACCCATAGTTCTTTATTTATTCGTTCGAGATATTTCTTGAGAGTCGAGGAGACGAGATGGCAGACAGAAACTTGCTAATAAGTGAACATAAAGTGATACTATGTGCGTGTATAAGCAGTGCATGTTAAACAGTGATGTTTATGGACGTTGTAAAAATAGTGTTGTTGAATGTATTGTAAAGTAATAGTAATATAATAAATTGAACTATCTAAGTAGTTCTCGCAGACTTTTCCATTACGCTGTACAATAAATACCCAAAGAATACAATCCCAGTTATCTAACCTTTTGCTTTATTTTTTGTCTCTGTCTGGTTGGTTATATTTTAATCGGGTGGCGTAAAATAGATCGTCTCTTTTATCTTCCTGTTGGCTCCGGTATCAATTTTCAGTAGACGATGCTGTGAGGAATAAAACTGTAAATGTTTTATTTTAAATTGGGTTAGTTTTGAATATCGATGAGGGTGGGAGGGAGTACTTTCTGCACAGTTTAACATTTTCGTCACCAGGTGCGCTGCTAAATGCATGGAGTAATTACTCTTTTCGCTACTTGGTGCGCTGCTAGATGTAATTACGCTCCTCCCCCAACAGGTGGCAGCAAGGTCAATTTCTACAACAGCGCCTCTAGTATGTGTTACGGGAAACTCAGTAAGTTTCGCATCCTATTATATATTCATCCATTGCTTAAGTCTACGGACCCAGCCAATGCACTAGCCTACGACAAGGATCGAAGAGTTAATGTACATCTCTGAGCAGCCGCCTCTGCTGAGATGTATTAATAAATCAGTGTAAAGCCTGCGACGACATTGGCAAGCTTTCGCTTTCATTTCGCTGATATTTTGGTCTGAACCGGTTTGTGTTCAGCATGCAGCACGGCCGGGAATGCAACTACAGAGCTATTCTATTATGGAGCGTGTTCACCGCTGAGGACACTTGTAAGTTACGGAACTTGA
>NC_091130.1:148470451-148567951 GCF_040183065.1 Periplaneta americana | reverse complement strand
TACTTGGTTTGTCTTTTGTTTTTAAATTTTTGGTTATTCAGTTCATTTTATTTTTAAACTAGTGGCTTGTGCAGGAAATGCTGCAAACTAAGTTCATTAAACGTTCAAATAAAACATTTTCAGATTTATTTTCAATGAAGAAAGACATTTTGGAAGTTATTTGCTTCCATAATAATGAAACATACTCCCTCTGAATGTTTTTTTATGCCAAATACTTTTTCTTGGATCTATCCACCTTCAGTTTTTGAGTTCCAACACGAAAACGCAAGTAACAATGTTAGGCGATAAAAATAAATAAAATGAAAATATTCTTAATCTACCAAAAGTACAATAAAGTATAATAGTTAAAATAATTACAACAAATAAAAAAATTCTATAATAATTATAACGAAAAATTGATTCTCTCGCCATAATTATTAATACACAAATTCATAATCTCAAGAGAATCAAACCAAAAGAAATTAAATTACTACCACATAAACAGAAAATGTTAAAAAAGCTATTCTAAAGAATAATTCATAATTAAAACCATTCAAATAAATATATAATATTAAGAATAAAACCAAAACAATAAACTCCAAACACTATTATAATTTATGTTATTTTTTGATTGGTTTTATAATAACTATCATTATAAGTTTGTTAAAATTTAAATTTTTTTAGGTTTTGATTTATTGATATTTAATTATTTTATTGGAATGTTTTATTAAATTATTATTTGTTTGTAATTATGATGAAATTAGCGATTTTTTATTTATTTATTTTTTAAATTTTGTTAAAATTTTAAAAGGAAAGTGGGTTTTTAATGTGGGAGTAAAGCAATAGCTATTTCAGGTCATTCTGGATTGCAGTGGAAAGTTAAAAAAATGTCAAGTTTACTATGCTTTCGAACAATAGACATAACATCTTGGTATAGCTGCTGCATGTAGAGCTTGAAATGTAGAGGGAAAAATCATTTTATCCTGCTAAGAGATTTTGCTGAAATGATCGGGAGACTACAAAATTTTGTAGGCCTCTTATTTTATCAGTAAGTAATACCTTTTGATCTTTCCTTAGGAATTGTAATTTTTGCGCTCTCTCGAACCAATACTGAAGAGAATGACGCATATAAATATCTACACCACACCGCCAATAAGTTTATAAAAAAAGACCTAACCGCATTTGATTAATAGCTATAAAAATATTTGATTTTTAATAACAATATTATTCTCTTACGTAAGTTTTGTAAGTTGATTTGTAAAATAGCCGCCACTCAGTAAATTATAGAAATGAAGATTTCATTTAATATATTCTCTACATCTACTTATATAACCCAAAAACATTTCACTATCATATCATCAATATAGCATTAATATGTATAATTAATGAAAAATAGTCACATCATGGCATTAACTATAATAATATATCATTTCTAATGTAATAATGTTATCAAACCACCTCGAGTTTTGTAGATTTTGATATCCAATACACAGCCAATCAGAAACTTACACACCGCAGAATCAGACCTGTAAATTATTTTAGCAAGTCTTGAAGTTTTTAATAACCAAATTGAATTTGAACTCTAAATATGTCAGCAATTCTGCAGGTCATGGCCTTTGTGTAATAGCCTATTGTTTATTGTAGCGTGTGTTTTGTTTTATTCTTTTTTTATGTTTAATATTGGTCGTCCAGCAAACATGCTATACAGACCACTTTTAAATTATGGAATATCACATGCAGAATATCATGCAGAGGTTGGCTCTAGAGGCTCCTCTAATTAATTGAAATTAATTAATTAAACATTTATGTGAATAAAAATATGATGATTTTCTGTGTTAAATTTATGAAGAGTCGTCAGTATCGCTAAGAAGGGTGTCTTGAGGGAGTTTCCTTTTAAGTCTAGATGGCTGACAAGATCTTGCTCCAATGTTATATGTCACAACACCAGGAACACCAGGAAGTTTGTTGAAGAAAGATTTTGACATTGAATGGATGTACTGTTCTAGTGGAAGAATTCCCAATTCTTGATGCAGTTGTTGATTTCTTACAAACCAGGGGGCATTTGTTGCAGTACGCAGGAACTTGTTCTGGAGAACTTGTAGGCGATGCATGTGAGTCTTATTTGCAGTCCCCCCACACTGGCGCTGCATAAGTTAAAAGAGGTCGTACAAGCGAGGTGTAGAGTAGCATTGTTTTATTCTGAAATCACAGCCGACTGCTGAATTGCAATTAGTTCTCAAAACTGACGAAAGATGGATTTTGAAAAATAGGAAAATTATGTAGGAAAACTAATGCTTCACTGAAAGTTACTATTTTTATGAAAATCCTTGGATGCCAAGCTTGAAAATGACATGTCATTCATTAAAATCCGTTCAGCCGCTTTCCCGTAATTTCCATTACCACTTCAAATTATATATATATATATATATATATATATAGATTTAAGAATGTGTAAATTGCTTAGGTCTGGATTATTGAACATCTGTAGAGGTTATGCAAGAGAGATATCAGCCTAGGTAATTGAAACAATAGTTTTATTATCCACTACTTCAATCCTAAATTGGATTATCTTCACAAAAACGAAGCACTTTTGTTTTCCGGTTTGATATCTTTAAATTGCAACCTCCCTCACTAAGAATTGAGGGCTGTGAAGAGTAAAGTATGGACTAAGTGCAGGTGTTGTGAACTGGAAAATGTCATACATACGGGCTATTCCATCTCAAATCGACCGAAATATAGAGAAAATTGACCTCGCAATTTTTAAATACAATGAAACTTTTTCTGTCCGTAGACAACTGTGATACAATGCTTTGTGCAAAGTTTGAGGCATCAGAACTTCATAGTGTTTAAATTAAAAATATTTAAATTTATCGTATTTTCATAAAATTAGCAACTTTAAACTGTTGTGGCTCCGAAACCCTTTCACCCAATGATCAAAATCATGGTTTATTTTGATGCTGAGAAATTAAAGTTTATATTGACATGTAAACAGTTTTTCTTACTTTTTATGGAAATGGAGAAATTTAGATTTTTCTTCATTAAGACGCCTTTGCCCACGAAAAAATATTTTAAAAATATATGGTTAGATTCCGCATTGAAAGTACAAATAAACACATATTTTTTACTGGTGCACCGTTGATAAGAAAGTATTGAAAATATCAAATAAATAAAATAAATAGTACGCGCGTGAACTAACCAGCTGACTGTGAGGCGGGAGCTAGCCTAGGCAAGCAAGGCCAGGAGACATAAACACGTGATGTGTCGTCTAGCAGTCATGGCTTTGCTAGCTTTATCACAGGTTTTCATAAACACAGGAGTAAAATGACGCCCAACTCTCGCTTATCTTCAGCTCTCGGCCAGTGCGTGCGGTACTGCGACGTTCAAGTCGAGGCGTGTGAAAATAATCTATTTAATACCCTCGAAACTTATTGCCGAGCCATTAAGCAAACAATGCCGAATCCCTCTTAATAATGCAAGGTTTTTTTCTCAATACTTTTTTACATTTTTACAAATGGCCAAAAAGCCTAAAAGCAAGTAAAATCAGATTATCTGTCTCTCTGTATACAATAAAAATAAGGATTACTTCTTAACATAACCTACCAAATGTCAGCTTCAAGATGAGCTCCCGTTCAATGTTCTGCAGTAAATGGTTCCAGAGTTCTGAGCGCTGAAAGAGGCTTGTTTTTATAAAATACGTTAGATTTGTCGCTCAATAATACGAAAATCGTTTGACTTTCGATAGTATATTTTTGAAAATGTACTCCCCTCAGCATCTTGTATAAGTAGGGGAAAAATTAGAGTATAAAAAATGCGAGGTTTTTTACTGATCGATTTCATATGGAATAGCCCATACTGTACTCGTATTATGAGGGGGTTTTTATCTTCTCTACTCACCGACGATCATAATGGGTTTATAGTTTCTACCAGTTTCCCGACAAGGACGTCGTTATCAGCAAATGCATCCTGTGCCTGGCGGTGAGGAAACGGAGGTTAGCTGGCACGTTCTTATCACTAAGTGCGAAATAAACGCTCGCTCATTTCGACTTGCTCTCCTTGCTCCAATCTACAGTGATATAGCCTAGTTGTGCATGAAATGGCACATGGACGTAGTGAGCAATAGCTTTCATACCTCATTTCTCTTACGCTGCAAGTTAATTGACTTCTACCCTCTTGGTTAAATATTCTGCAATAGGAGTACCAACACAAGATAATAAAATATTAAATAGGCTCTAGAAGCACAGGTAATTAAATGTTGTAATATTCTTGCTGTCCCAGTATTATTTTATGACTCCGAAATGCGTATATTAAATAAACATTCACTTCATTCATTTATCCCAGTCGTGTCAATTGATGCCCATAGGAGCAAGCGCGCGCTTTAGAGCTCAAGAGAGCCTGAGCGCTTTACAGCGGAAAGGAAAGAGACAGACGAAAGAGGTAGTATATGCCGCTTGGTCGAGCTATATACAGGGATGGCCAGCACTGATTCAAAGGATAAAGGGAAGAGAACTTATTAAAACTGTATCCATGTTAATTTTTAGATTTGCCTGAGAAGTATAAGTGCATTACAAGAATGTAAGTTTTATTTTTAATGCTCATTTTTCACAAGTTTGATTTTTTTTTATTCAAAAGAAATATTTTCTCAACTTTTTTTAATAGAAAAGTGAACTTTTCAGATATAGTCCTATTTATTCAGTAGCCTTACAGAATGTTTTCGTAAATCTAATATATCGTAAATATGTATTACTGAAGATAGTGTATTGAAAATTTTGAAAATATTCTCATGGAAATTATTTGTAAGGAAATGAATTAACAAAGCAACTACTGTTACATCATAAGCAAAAGATACGTGCCCATATATGTTGTAAAAATGTCAGCTCTATAGCTTCAGCACATTTCGAGAAAATAATTTAATATTCTGATGATAGGAAGTTGCTCACCAGTATCACCTCAAAAGCATAATGCGATAAGAGTTTTGTTATGGAATATTAGTTACACTTAAAACATATAGAGCACCTAGGTAACTTTGCTTTGTACTGTAATATTGTTTTGATTAGTTTATTGATTGCTTTTATAAGGCTAAAGATACCATCAGTATCAATTCCAACTTATCATGTCATACTCAATCTCTTTTTTTGAGGATATCACTTTCTTTATGAATGATGTGTTTCATGCATTTAGTACAGTATAGTTGTACTACTATGGAATTTATGTGAATATTCTTTCTTAAATCTTTATTATGTTATTAACATTTAAAACACAAGTGCAATATTAAGTAATTGGTATTAGTACTTTTGTTTTACAGACAAAATAGATAATATCAAACAGAAAGAAGCCATATAAAAATAACGACTAAAAATTTCACGTTCCGTTTGAAGTTTGTGCACCACTGTTTTCTTAATCCAACAGGCTGCTTATTCATATACACAATCCTTCCTCTTTTCATACTTACCACTTGTTGTCCGCGCACGACGTCAAGGTCAGAAAAATGCGCTTGCTTTGACATCACTGCCCTAAGTAAACATTCAAATATATAGAGATTCACTACAGTCAGTATTTTTTCTTGTTTAAATAACGGCCTGCAATGAGCATTAAAAGGGGCAGCCGTAATGTAAGGCCTTTTTTGCAAGATAAGTAATTTTGATATACCAGAGCTATTATCCCAAATACGAATACCATATAACAATACGCTATTTAAAAATGCATAATATGATACTCTATGATAAGTTTTGGATACCAAAGTTTTCAATTGTGTTAACAAAAAATGACTCTAGATAATTTAATACAAAGTAAATATATATATATATATATATATATATATATATATATGACGATCCATATTGAATTTATTATCAAGAGTCAAACCAAGCAACTGAAATCTAATTGAGGATCACAGTTTAAAAACAGAGAGTTGTAAGTATTACACATAACAAACAACGGAGAGTTCTTCAAGAAAACAGTTCTAGGAATGGGAATAACACAGTGGCGGCTCGTGAACTTGTGGATTGGGAGAGCTGCAGTAGATTTTGGTACATACAAATTTCACTTCTTGATACCATTACTAATAAGTATAGGGCAAAAATAAATGCACTACATATCGAAAAACCAAAACTTTCTCACTTAGTTGGGAGATGTCTGTGGCATAATTTGCTAATCGCTGAAAAAAACTAATACCATCGATTTCAGTCTGAATTTCTGATCGGCAGACACTCAACTTGCAATCTAACAGTTCATTCTGGATTGTCTTAGGATTACCTTTAAACAGTGGCATGTTCCAAATGATTTTTGAGAGTCTCGTTTAGATTACTCACGGACTGTAGCAACCCACGAAATACACCAGAGTTCTTCGAATCGTTTTTTCATCATGTCCCGTAAGGGGAAGTTCATATTGGCCACAAAATTTGATAAAATCAATATTTTTAAAAATAATTTAACAATTTTTCCTCACTTCTTGATTATGTTTGAGAATGTTTATTCTGTTCGCTTCACTTAATTGCGCAGCAATATTAGTTTTGCCTAACATAGCCAATGAAAGAATATTTTTCAGGTGAGATTGTGAAAATTCGTGCTTTTTAATTTTTAGGGCCAAATGTCCTAAATCTGTCACACCACTCCTAGTCTATGCAGTATCACCATCGAAGAAGAGGCAACTACAAATGCTTAGCGTAAATTTCATTTTTATACTCCCTTACATATATGCACTATTTCGGCTGGATGAAGCTTGAGTAAGATTTAAGTCGGGTAACGAACGACCCTTTAATTTCACTTCATTACATCAATTTTCTCCGCAAGGGAAAGTTGAGAAAAATAAAATTAATATTCTGTAATTCACACACACTCATGCTTGCACATTTGCACTGGTTGTTACGGTACTGAAATATCACACCAAAGCAACACTCAGATATACTGATGGTCAACAATTTTCTAAAACTGGAAAAGAAGTCTCTTTCGTATTTTACGTGCTATATCAAAAGGATTACACTCGTGCAATCATTTTGAGTTAAGGCAAATATTAGGTTCTGCTGAAGGCTGGATAGGCTATATACGTAATAATAAGGCAAAAGAGAATATTAATTTTGTTATATTAACTCGATAAGATTCTACAACAATAAGCCGCAGCTCTTATGGACGGGCCGCCCCTGGAATAACAAAAGGTTGCCTTTGACGTGATTCTGTTCTTTTTACATTGAACTGAAGGAATTTAAGAAAATCACAGTTATTCAATATACCGTTAACAGTCTTATAGAGTAAAACATGAACACCCACTTGTTTTTTAAAGACCTTCTTGATCCTTACAGCTACTGCCACTCGTTAAGCAGATCTATCCCGGCTACCGGCAGATATCATAACACATTTATATTTGAAATGCTTTGAAAGAGCTTCAATCTCTTTAATTCAGTGGATAACGAAATGAAAGAGTCTGTGTGTGTAACTTCAACATTATTTTTTATTTTCTTGAGAAGCAAGAGGCTGAATGATCGCGCGCTCGATTTACACGCTAGTATAATCTCTGCACACACGTTTTTTCTCCTGTTAGGCACATAATTGCTTTAGTTGGTCGTTGTGGTTTCCTGCAAGCGGCGACTACATCCACATTTATCAGTGTGCAGTTTGCTTTTGCGATAAGTTGTGGAATATTTTGTAAACATTAAAAATGAACTACACTATATCCATTCGTAAGTATGTAAGTATTCATTCGTAAGTATGATCATGTTTCCCCGTCTTTCCAAACTCTGTCTTGGCTAAGGCTAAGCGATCGACGAGCCCTGCATTCTCTTGTTCTCTTATTTCAAATTCTGCGCACCGCTACCCCAATCTATTTGGCTTCTCGTTTTCAAAATTTATCCGCATATCATCAGCTAAGTACAAGATCTCATCAAACAATTTACTCATTATACCTCACCACAAGACATCTTTATATTCTTCACCTTATACAGTTTCAGTTGCTCATTATAGAAATATATTTTAGATTTATATATATATATATATATATATATATATATATATATATATACACACATTTTCCCCCCTGTAACATAGTCCTAGTAAGCTTATATTAAATTAATTTTCATCATTTTACTAGCTACCTCAAATCTTAAATTAATTATAATTGATTGAATTAAATTAGCTCATAAATTAAGTTACTACTTTACCTTATAGGTTTATCTAAATTTAAATAAATATGTAGTCTACTAGTCTTTAAAACTTAACTGAAGAATATTGCTGGAGAATCTTTCAAGTGTAGTGTAAATATTTGTAATTTAAATATGTATTGTATTGATTAAGGCTGGTTGAGTGGAAGAGAAGGCCTTATGGCCTTAATCTGCCAGCGAAAATAAAACATTATTATTATTATTATTATTATTATTATTATTATTATTATTATTATTATTATTATTAACGTATAGCATAGACTTATACAGTATGTCTCAAACCCAGTGTTGCCAATTTGGTGATTTTGTTACCAGATCTGGTGTTCTTGATAAACCATTTGGTGCCAAAAAATGTCATTTACCGACATGTCGAAATTCTTGTGTTTTTAAAGGAATTCTAGTGACTATTTCGTTTATATGATGTCATTCCATTTTCGACCAATGAAGTGCAATGAAATTTTGAATTCCAACCAATCACAGTCACACTTTGCGATAATTTTTGAAGCTATATTTATCGCTATCAATTTATCGCATGGTCGTTCTTTTGTTTAGTCGTTGTCGCCAACTGTTTCCCCGTAAATTGATGATCATGAATACATTAAGATGCAACTACACGGTTAAACTTTTCTTTCAACTTTAAAGCAATGAATGCAAGATTGATATTTAATATTAATTAATATATTTACGCAGTGAAGACCACGTTCAAAACGGCGCACCATGTAGACACAAAATCTTCATGCATCTTAATTGAACGTAACTTTTAAACTTGATTCTTTCAATATTCTTCACAGATTGCACGCATAAGCGATTGGAATATTGAAATGTGTAGATGCAGCTTTAGTTCCGTTACACACTATAGCGAGAATGCGTTTGTCGAGCTATAAAAAAATGCTTTCGTGTAGCACTGATTGTGAGTAACGGTCGAAATAAGGCACAGCTGACATTGGTCCTGCTCCCGCAGGTAACTTAAACTATAATTGTAGCCTATAAAATTTGTATTTTGTGAATGAAATTAAACAATTAATAGAAAGTCAGATGTTCAAATTTATGTAACATCTCATATCAAACCCAAAGACCTTGCATAGTAATAATGTCTTTGATCAAACTGCCTTCCGTATGGCGTAATAAAATTCGTGTTTTAATTAGGCCTATCTATGCAGAGATGGCTTCACTATGTAGCAACATGTCTCGCTGTGAATACATAAGCATTGCTATATAGCTGTCCCCACACATATTACACAGTTCTTAGTGTGTAATGTAACGATGAAGTACTAAATAAAGTACGAAATTCTACTTCCACATCTGTATCTTCTAATTCCATGTCCATTGTAGGCTATCTGAAAAAAAAACGCATTCCTTCATTCAGATTTGATAACTGCGTATTAATCAGGTTACTGTAATTATATAATAAAATTTTAAATTAAATCATGATTTCAGCAGATAATGAAAATATATTCATGTTATAATAATAAGAGAAAAGTGCAGTACATGTAATTAACGTTGTTAAACCTGTATTTCGCTTTTCGCAATTGGCATGACTGAATAATAACATCGAATTTCTTTTTTGCAATAATTGATATTCATCTATTTCAACTTCACAATGTCTGAATAGGTTAATAATAATAATAATAATAATAATAATAATAATAATAATAATAATAATAATAATAATAATAATAATAATAATCCTTGGCGCTACAGCCCGTGAAAGGCCTAGACCGACCAGCCGGCTGCTGGCCTCACGCTCACATCTCGAAGCAGAGGTGAACGATCATTCAACCAGAATGGAGGTATCGTGTGGTTAGCACGATGATACCCCCAGCCGTTATAGCTGGCATTCGCAACCGGATTTCGCTACCTATCGTAGCTCCCCAAGTGCATCACGATGCTGGGTGGGCACCGGTACCATACACTGGCCGAAATTTCATGAGAAAATTTCTTCCCCCATGAGGACTCGAACCAGCGCGCATTCCGTAACGCGAGTCCTAGGCAGGATGCCTTAGATCGCGACGGCACGGTATAGGTTAAGTATTAGTAAATATACTATTATTAACATTTTGTAATCGAATTTTAGGGATATAGTATTTACATTTTTATTTTATTCACGAAATAGTCCTAATAAATGTCACTCGAGGTCTGAGATTACTACAGAAGTCAATGCAGTTTTCACCGTAGGTCTACATCAATGCACAGTATTTATACAAGAAAACACAACGTTTTCTGCATTGTATGTCACGACAAATTAATTTGATGTTGGGTCATATTATGATGAAGACAAATACCTACTATTAGGGTAAGCACTAAATAAATTTAATGAAGAGAATTTTATCTAGCAATGTGCATTCTACAGCTTGTTGAAGACACATCTCTATGCATTCTGCTGAACAACAAGTAGCGGAAAATGTACGGGAGGGGGAAGAGTGGGGAAGGATGCTGTCGGCAGCGTCGGATTGAACCAATGCCAATTTTCTGTTTTACCAAGAAGCGGTTTTGTTGTGCTCCGGTATGGTCTAGTGGTTAGGATACCTGGCTCTCACCCAGGAGGCTCGGGTTCGATTCCCGGTACCGGAAATTTTTTCTTCTTTCAACACAATATAGGCCTAATTTTAACGAGTTATTTAAATACTAGGACATTCGAAAAGTAATAGCAACATAGTTACTGTTTCACATTAAATTTATTTAGGTTACTTTTGACATTACATACTTCAAATACAGTCTCCTGCCATGTCAACAATACGTTGCCAAATTCTTATAAGACGGCGGACTCCATCTGCAGCAGCATTTCTGGATATCTCTCTCACTGATCAATCAAAAGCTCTAGGGATGTCAACTCTTGATTGAAAGCGAATGCCTCGCTTCCACCCAATTTGCATTAGTTCAGTATGGTAGGACTTCTCTCTCACAGGCTTCTTGTAATGCCCTAAAGCACTCAGTTCCATGTTTTTCTCTTGCAAATTGGATTTTTATGAAGCTCCTTTGTTCATACTTTCAGGACTGCATTGTTTACTACAAATCAGAAATAGTTACCGTATTTACAAAATATGGCTACTTCGAGATTTTCAATATTGCAGATTTATGAAACAATCGCTGCTCTATTACGCAGTACAAGATTTCAATGGTCACCGCTAGGAGCACTGATTTACAGCATTGTTGCCATTACTTATCGATTGCCCCAGAAGCTAAAACCATGAGCTTCCCCCCCTCTAGCAAGAGGCTCTAGCCCTTAATGGGATCCATTCTGTTTATTTTATTTATTTATTTTATTTATATTTATTTATATATTTATGTATATATATTTTTATATTTATATATGTATTTATTTATATTTATATTTATTTATATTTATATTTATTTATTTATTTATTTATTTATTTATTTATTTATTTATTTATTTATGTATAAAACAAAAATGTTTCTAGCCACTACCGTAAGAGCCAGGCTCGTGTACAGTGTGGTCTTAACCAATAATATAACATAAAATTTAGAAAGACAGTTTACTAAATACAGTAAGTAACTAACTCAATTCAAACCAATAAATACAACACAAGAGCAAAAAAAAAAAAAAAAACACATTTAATACAAATTGACAATCAGACAAGCAGCCAGTGATATTCAATAAAAACATATGAATATAGTCGACAGAAATAAAATGATAAAAAAATATACACATTTGTTAATATTATAGGCCTATATCATGACTAATTTTATAAATTTCTATTTTAAAAGGTTCAATTTTAAAATATTTCAAATTTGGAAAATGGTGTGTGATTTTATTATAAAGTCTTGGGCCGAAATTAGGACCATGTTTAAGAGCTGCACTTGTATGACATTTAGGCTCAATTAATGGGAAAGTAGACTTTTGTCTTCATATGATATTCATTTCGATTAGATTTATGTTTTATGTATTTGATTTCTGTGGTAGTAAGTTAGTAAACTATAGGCCTATTTATAAATTTCTTCAATAGTTAATACTTTAAAATCTGTATAAATTAAATTTGTTGGGTAATCCATATTTTTGGTCAGACAAACTTTTATTAATCTTCTGTGTAACAAAATTAATGGATTAAGTACAGATAATACTACTCTATCCCAATTTATTATACCATATACCATAGTGTGCGAGTTATATGTAACCAAAACTTTAAATTTAACTATCTCGGAAAAGAAATTTTCTACGTTTTTAACGGCAAGTATTAATCTTATTTCTCAGTGTTAAAGCTAGAATGATGAAACTTGGCATACTTATTTATTAATATCTCTGTCGTGAAATGTAGCGTTTGATTGGCTATATTCAGCGTAGCTTTATTGCTAGAGAATTATACGTAAAGCAGTATTATTTTTATTAATGTTTGAACATTGACGAAATTGTACATATTTTTTACAATTGAACAAATTAGAGTAGGGCATTACTGATGCTCCATTGCATAAAATGCAGTGTTACCTTTAAGGAAAAAAAAATAGATAAAAAAATATTTTTATAGAAATATGACTTTTACTAAGACAATTAGAAGAAAAACAAAACAAATTTAATTTTTTTAAAGTATTTATGATGAAGGATTGAAATTTGCAATGTGTGATCATGGTATTGATATGCATATTCAGTAAAAATTTCAACACTCTAGCTAAAAAATAGTGGATTGTAGAAATTTCAGTAGCTCATCATCTTAAAATAAATGTTTCTACATGTTCTGTTACACCAATAATGTTTGATATCAATTCAGGGCAGTCGGACCAGAGATTTATCTACGTGTGTTTGTACATTTCTGTAATTTCCTATAATAAAGTTTGCAGGAAGTCCATCGACGCCCGTTAGCTTAACCTGATTACAGTGCGAGGGAAGGATGACTTTTCTTTTCCTAATCGGCTATCAACATTCCCGCACTCTGGAATTCATGTCATCTCTGCAGATATCAGAAACTAATAAACTCAATACTGCACTTCCGCATTACGCAATGATTTTCTAAAACGTATAAGAATTGGATTATCAGCATGACTACAATAAATAATTGTTTCAACACAAAAGAATTAAAAACGTGTTTGCAACATACAGGGTGTTTCTCAATAATCTCGAAATCTTAATATGTTAAGCAGAGAAGTAAATTTATAAGGTAATGAAACTCGTATAGAGTGCCGGTTACGCTTTCCTCTTTCATCAAATGCCATTACTTTTGATTTTTGTGCTGAAATTTCCATCCCAAAATCTTTTAATATTTTATTTAATGTATACAATCCTCTTTGTAAATTATCCTCTGAATTGGAAATTATGACTTGATCATCGGCATAGAGTAAGGTATTTAATGTTAGAGCACTGGTTATTTTGATTCCTGATGTGTAGATTTGGTTCCATTTTAAAATAATTTCATTTATATAAATATTAAATAAAGTTGGTGATAGTGGACAACCTTGTCGAACTCCATGATTAACTAATTTTCTTTCGGATATACAGTTATTTATTTTGACACTTATTTTGCTGTCTGTGTTGATTTCTATTATATTTTGTAATAGCAAATTTGGAATATTTTTATTTTGTAATATGTCGAATAAAAGGTCTCTTCAGACTTTATCAAAAGCTTTCACAAAATCAATAAAAGCTATATGGGTTTCTAAATTAAATTCTCTTCTTTTCTCTAAAAAAAAAAAAAAAAAAAAAAAAAAAAAAAAAAAAAAAAAAAAAAAAAAAAAAACACATATTTTCACAAAAAATTATATAAATACATATTTTCAGGAAATATATTATAAACACATAAACCTTGGAGTTATTTTTACTTAAATAATTTTTTACAAGAACTTTTAAATACTGTATTTTAAAACTAATTCAATTATATCACTCGAAGTACTTTATCTTTTTTAAGAATTCTTGGTTGCTTCGTGTTTCTAAGTGCTATGTGGTGTATCCGTGATCCATTTTTGTAATAGTATCGCCTCAAGTTCTGAGAACTGCTAGGCAGCATATCAGTGTTATTATTAGACAATAAATTAACATGGACAAGGAGGAGAGATCTTGCAACACATAATTAGGAATGTTTATTGTTGCTGAAGATGATTTCATTCCACGCTTTGTTTGTGAAACACAACAGATAAGAGCTGGGTATGAACATTATTTAATTTAAACAAATCTCTCGCCTCTCGCTCAAGTCTATGAAGTAAGGCAATATATCTTGTGATTCCCTGTTATCGGGCTTCGTCAATCGATATCCTTCAAGATATACTGAAAGATGGTTATTTAAAAAACGATTTGGCTTTCCTATTAGCAAATTTAAGCTTTTTGTGTGACACCATAAAAAAACCAGAAACATCTAAAAACCTGTTGTCTGAAACAGGGAGGTGCGTGCCGTGGAAATTAAACTAGACTCGCTATCAGGTTCAGAAGCACAATTACTAAGGGACAAATTCCAGAATGTGTTTGGGAAAAACAGTGGATATAAAAAAAAGTGTATAAAGTTGCTGAAGTATTGGAGGATGTGCCTGTAGGTGAAATTGACGGTGTTTGTGTTTGTGACATTCCTCTCTTTAAATATGCACGTCTGACGTCCTGTGATGTGGAAAGATCTTTTTCACAGTATAAGTCGTTGTTCAGAGATAATCGGCATGCGTTTGTGATTGAGAATTTGGAGATGACCTTTGTTGTTCATTGCCATTCTCGCACAACTACTAGCAACTGATACTCAAGTGTGATTGGTGAGTACCTAGTAACATTTTTTTTCAAGCTAAGTAAGGATTTTTGTCATATTAAAAAAAAAAATATGTTTAGCAAATATTTTCGTACTTTTCAGCACATAAAAATAAATAATTATATTTAAATTTTTAGCACATAAAAATCCGCTCCCTAATTATCACCTTCATATCACTCAGACGCTAGCTAACAAAAACAGTTGATAAAGTGTTGTAAAATAACAAAAAAGAAATAGTGACTAAACTAGTCTCTTCAAGTAACGTGTAGCAACTCTACCGTTATTCTGTCGTGTGCCGATAAGATTCACTGCTCCAACGTGAACAAATACTACCTATTGTGATTGACTAAAGCATCAGTGAACGAATAATAGTCTATAGTTCAAGTCTTTGAACTTCTGGTTACAAATCTGGCGTAGAGTTTTATGTTGGCATCGTTCTGCAAGGCGATTAACAGCTACTTTGGAGAGGCCTCAGTGCTTGGTACAAGTGGAGTGGAATATCATTGTGAAGTAGGTAGTCTGTTAATTAGAGCTCGCTGACTACACGACTACCGCTATTCGCATTTGTTTGCTTACATTACTGGCCTGGAATGCGGAGTAAAATTCCTCTTCAGGAATTTCCAGAAATATTCACAGCCCTGTAATAAACAATGTGCACTTTCGTAACACAAAGCTTGGTTCTACACATACTATTTTCCTCATTTTATTGTTTATTACAGTAAAATTTATTCTTCTGTCCTTCCATTGTTATTTCAAGGTACTCGGAATCTGTGTGTATGTATGTAAGTATGCAAAATTAATTGTGTATACTCTCGGTAGGAGTGGTACACGGGGTGTATGCAAATTTGGTCAAGTACTGTATTTTTGGGACGCATTTCCTAGCAATGAAACATTGAGAAACCTCAGCCTAATCTTTTCAACCATTTCCCAAATTAAATTTTCCTTTTTAGTACATTATTTACTTTGAAAGGACTGTTCTGGAAATTGCTGTCTGTTTGTTGGTCCGCCCGTCCGTCCGTCCGTCCGTCCGTCCGCTTGCCTTTCTGCATGATGTATTATCCTATTACAGTATACCTAATCTATCTAATGTTTATCATTTTTTTAATATAATACCGTGTATTATATTATATTATATTATATTATATTATATTATATTATATTATATTATATGGTACGATACGATACCATACCATATGTTACGATACAGTACAATACCGTAATATGATGTGGCGTGATAATGATATAATATAATATAATAAATTATAATATATATATATATATATATATATATATATATATATATATATATATATATATATAATTTGAATTGGTAATGGAAATTACGGGAAAACGTCTGAACGGATTTTAATAAATGACCCCTCATTTTGAAGCTTGGAACCCAAAGTTTTTCAGAAAAATAGTAGTTTTCAGTGAAATGTCAATTTTCCTACATCATTTTCCTATTTTCCAAAATCCATCTTCCGTGAGTTTTGAGAACTAATTAATTGCATTTCAGAATAAAACAAAACAAACACTACAATAAACAATAGACTATTACACGAAGGCCATGACCTGCAGGATTGCTGACGTGGTTAGAGTTCAGATGAGTCAGATTCTTTCACATCATAATGCCAATATCTCGATCTTCATTTGTGTAATTTTTTGATAACGTATAAACATAATTTACAAGTCTGGTTCTCTGGTCTGTAGTTTTCCGAGTACAGCTCTGTATTCGATATTAAGAACTACAAAACTTAAGAATGTTTGGTGACATTATTACCATTAAAAATGAAATATTATTATAGTTAATACAACACATAATGGTATACTGATGATATGAAAGTGAAATCTTTTGGGGCCTTAAGTAAGTAGACGCATAGAAAGAAGGTTTTATATCAGATCTTCATTTCTATAATATACTGAGTAACGGCGTAACAGCGTGGTCGATCGACGGATGTTGCGTCAACATTTGTTGAGACTATAAATTAGGAAAGCCTATAACATCGACATCAACGGAAGTTTCGATTTTATGCACGAGAACGTATAATCTCATAAACTTCTTTCCATCTGACTGTAGATAATTATTTGAAGAGAAGTAATAAAATGATAACGAGATACTAAGGTTATTGTTATGAACTTAACACTACTTGTATTAAACTTGTAGGATATGTGGAAATCAAACCACAGTATAGAGAACATATCTCTATACTGTAATCAAACAGTTGTTTACTTCCTGCTTACAAGGAAGTAATGCCGTTGTTTAAAACTTCTGTCGTACGTAATTTTGACGTATAATGGATAAACAATTGATCCTCACTACTTTTCCCGCTAAGTGAGCACCTCCTTCTTCTAGCTATGCCTCCGTCTTTCAGTTGCTGACTATAGTAGTTGTGACAGCAGGTTGTAACTTACACGCTTGACCAACTTATTATGAGATATAATTATTTGGAAGTGTACGTCAGATTTACGTATCAATAGTATTAATAGAAAATTTTCTGTTCGTGCAGTTTATTTATTCCCTTAAGTGTGTTTTATCTAACAAAGTAACACTGGATGAAAACTTACGTGGTGATCGACACTACTCTGCAGATCATAGATGAAAGTTTAGATGATTATGATGCTGATGATGACGCTGAAGGCAATGTAGAGATTGAATATGACAATGACAAGGATCTAAGATACAGTAGGAGAGATTGAGAATCACGTAGAAAGCAAGCGAATGGAGAAATAAGGCAAAAAACAAGAAAACAGGAAGAAAAGAATAAGAAAGAAGAGAAGAGAAGAGAAGAGAAGGGAAGAGAAGAGAAGAGAAGAGAAGAGAAGAGAAGAGAAGAGAAGAGAAGAGAAGAGAAGAGAAGAGAAGAGAAGAGAAGAGAAGAGAAGAGAAGAGAAGAGGGCAGAGAGCAGGGGCCAGAGGGCACGAGGGCACGACGGCACGACGGCACGGGGGCACGGGGGCAATGGGGCACGGGGGCAGAGGGGTGAGGGAAGAGAGGAGAGAGGAGAGGAGAGGATATTTTCATAACTCTAACCTACAATCCACAATAACCTGAAATAGCTATTGCTTCACTCCCACATGTAAAACCGACTGATCGTTCTGACATTGTTACTTGCGTTTTCGCATTGGAACTCAAGAACGGAAGATGTATAGGTTAAATAAAAAGTATTTAGCATGAAGAAAACCATTCAGAGGGGTAGGCCTATGTTTCATTATTATGGAAGCAAATAACTTCCAAAATGTCTGGTATTCTTCATTGGAAATAAATTTGAAAAAAATTAATATGAACTTCTAATGAACTTAGCAGCATTTGCTGCACAAGCCACTAGTATAATATAATATAAGGAATTGGTTGGGTCAGTGGTGAGAAGAAACTGCCTACTGAAGGATGCACTGGAAGGAATAGTGAACGGGAGAAGAGTTCGGGGCAGAAGAAGATATCAGATGATAGACAACATTAAGATATATGGATCATATGAGGAGACAAAGAGAAAGGCAGAAAATAGGAAATATTGTAGAATGCCGGTTTTGCAATGAAAGACCTGCCCTTGGGCAGAACACTGAATAATGAATGAATGAATGAATATAATATAATACAAAACAATACAATATAATCTAGCCTATATCTCTAATCTAATCTAATCTAATCTAATCTATCCTTTCAAATCTAGTCTATAGTATCTAAGCTAATCCGTATCTTCTATGTAATCTCATATATATTGAATCTAATCTAATCTAATCTAATCTAATCTAATCTAATTTATCCTTTCAAATCTAGTCTATAGTATCTAAGCTAATCCGTATCTTCTATGTAATCTCATATATATTGAATCTAGTCTAATCCATCGATCCTATCAAATCTAATCTATCCCATCTAATATATATTCTATCCAATCTAATCCATCGATCCTATCATATCTAATGTATCCTATCTAATGTAATATATTCTATCTAATATAATCCATCAGTCCTATTAAATCTAATGTATCGTCCACACCTGTGGAGTAACGGTTAGCGCGTCTAGCCGCGAAACCAGGTGGCCCGGGCTCGATTCCCGGTGGGGACAAGTTACCTGGTTGAGGTTTTTTCCGGGGTTTTCCCTCAACCCAATATGAGCAAATGCTGGGTAACTTTCGGTGTTGGACTTCAGATTCATTTCACCGGCATTACCACCTTCATCTCATTCAGACGCTAAATAACCTTAGATGTTGATAAAATAATCTAATGTATCCTATCTAATCTACATCTCCTATTTTATATAATCTATCCTATTTGATCTAATCAATCCAATGAAATCTAATGTATCCTATCTAATCTACATCTCCTATTTTATATAATCTATCCTATCTGATCTCATCAATCCTATGAAATCTAATGTATCCTATCTAATCTACATCTCCTATTTTATATAATCTATCCTATCTGATCTAATCAATCCTATGAAATCTAATGTGTCCTATCTAATCTACATCTCCTATTTGATATAATCTATCCTATCTGATCTAATCAATCCTATGAAATCTAATGTATCCTATCTAATCTACATCTCCTATTTTATATAATCTATCCTATCTGATCTAACCAATCCTATGAAATCTAATGGAAACTAATGTTTATCGCCTATCTAATCTAATCCATATATCTTATCAAATCCAATCTATCCTGTCTAATTTAATCTATATCTCCCATCTAATCCTGTCAAATCGAATCTATCTTCCCTAGTCTAATCCTACTTAATCTTGTCTTGCCTAGTGTAGTCTTGACTGCCTGCCCGTTCTGTCTGTAAGTATGTCTGCCTTTCTATCCATAAATCTGTTTGTCTATCCTTCGGCCTGTCTGTTTGTCAGTCCATCAATCTGTCTGTTTTTCTGTCTGAATATCATTCATATTTCAGACTGTCCATGTATCTCATTACTAATTGTTCATTCATATGTTTATCTTGGCATTTCGCTATCCTTCCGTCTGCCTTTCTTTCTTTCTTTCTTTCTTTCTTTCTTTCTTTCTTTCTTTCTTCCTTTCTGTCTTTCTCTCACTTTCTTTCTTTCTTTCCGCTCTTCTGTCTTTCTTTCTTTCTTTCTGTCCTGTGTTTCTCTCTTTCTTTCTTTCTTTCTTTCTTTCTTTCTTTCCGCTCTTCTGTCTTTCTTTCTTTCTTTCTTTCTGTCCTGTGTTTCTCTCTTTCTTTCTTTCTTTCTTTCTTTCTTTCTTTCTTTCTTCCTTTCTGTCTTTCTCTCACTTTCTTTCTTTCTTTCTTTCTTTCCGCTTTTCTGTCTTTCTTTCTTTCTTTCTTTCTTTCCGCTCTTCTGTCTTTCTTTCTTTCTTTCTGTCCTGTGTTTCTCTCTCTCTTTCTTTCTTTCTTTCTTTCTTTCTTTCTTTCCGCTCTTCTGTCTTTCTTTCTTTCTTTCTGTCTTTCTCTCACTATCTTTCTTTCTTTCTTTCTTTCTTTCCGCTCTTCTGTCTTTCTTTCTTTCTTTCTTTCCGCTCTTCTGTCTTTCTTTCTTTCTTTCTTTCTGTCCTGTGTTTCTCTCTTTCTTTCTTTCTTTCTTTCTTTCTTTCCGCTCTTCTGTCTTTCTTTCTTTCTTTCTGTCCTGTGTTTCTCTCTTTCTTTCTTTCTTTCTTTCTTTCTGTTTTTCTGTCTTTCCGTCTTTCTTTCTTTCTTTCTTTCTTTCTGTCCTTCTGTCTTTCTTTCTTTCTCTCTCTCTTTCTTTATTTCTTTCGTTCTTTCTTTCTTTTTTCTTTCTTTCTTTCTGTCCTTCTCTCTTTCTTTCTTTCTTTCTTTCTGTCTTTCTCTCTTTCTTTCTTTATTTCTCTCTGTCTTTCTTTCTTTCGTTCTTTCTTTCTTTCTTTCTTTCTTTCTTTCTTTCTTTCTGACCTTCTGTCTGTCTTTCTTTCTTTCTTTCTTTCTTTCTGTCCTTCTGTCTTTCTTTCTTTCTCTCTTTCTTTCTTTATTTCTTTCTATCTTTCTTTCTTTATTTCTCTCTGTCTTTCTTTCTTTCGTTCTTTCTTTCTTTCTTTCTGTCCTTCTGTCTTTCTTTCTTTCTGCCCTTCTGTCTTTATCTCTTTCTTTCTTTCTTTCTTTCTGTCCTGTCTTTCTCTCTTTCTTTCTTTCTTTCTGTTCTTCTGTCTTTCTCTCTTTCTTTCTTTCTGTCCTTCTGTCTTTCTCTCTTTCGTTCTTTCTTTCTTTCTCTCTTTCTTTCTTTCTTTCGTTCTTTCTTTCTTATTTCTTTCTTTCTTCCTTTCTTTCTTTCTGTCCTTCTGTCTTTCTCTCTTTCTTTCTTTCTTTCTTTCTTTCTCTCTTTCTTTCTTTCTGTTCTTCTGTCTTTATTTCTTTCTTTCTTTCTCTCTTTTTTTTCTTTCGTTCTTCCTTTTTTTCTGTCTTTCTGTCTTTGTCTCGTTCTTTTTTCTTTCTTTCTTCATGGATTTCCAAGCCTTTGTATCAACACAGCACTGCAACTCCGTCTAAGTAAACGAGTGAAGAAAAGTTCCCTCCGAGGGAAGAATAAAGTAAACAAGGCGGGCGCGTCCTGTTACCACGGAAACCTCTATTTACAGATCTCACCGCCACGGATTCCTGTCGACTGGGAGACCGTTACTCTTTTGTCTTTGTCCGAGAAGGACTCTCGAATGCCATAATGAATGTCACAAATTTACACCAACTCATACCGTAACGCCAAGCCAACGCCACGCCACAACTTTCTAATGGCTTGTGACGTAAAGCTTTTATTCACATATTTGAAGTGTTTCAAGTCGACACAAAATTGACAAAATTAATATTTTTTTATTAATTGTTTCTCCAGGCAATGATCTATCCTGTGAAAATTATGACTTATGACTAACACATTTCTTGTCTGTAATGTGCTGCCATCTGGGAAACTTGATTGACATTATACCAGACATGATCAAATATAATAACAATAATAATAATAATAATAATAATAATAATAATAATAATAATAATAATAATAATAATTTATTTTAGCTGGCAGAGCTAAGGCCGTAAGGCCTTCTCTTCCACTCAACCAGCAAAAAGTATACATACATATGTATGAACTTACAAATAATTCAACATTTTGATTTAGATAAGAGTTACATGTATACAAGAGTTATTTACGAATTAAACAACAAAATACTATGAACTATTAATTAAACACTGAAATACAAACTATGTAGCAGAATTAAGCTAAAATACATAGAATGTTAATATATTTCTAATAATGTTAGATAATAGAAAGAGGTTATTATGAGACAATTTTGAAAATACAGCACTATCAGGATGCATGTCTAAAGGAAGGAGTAACAATGTAGACAGTGATAGTTTAAGTCATCATGATTGGAGTGAAATGCTAAGAAGGTTATCTTTTAAGCTGTTTTTAAAAGTTTTTATTGTCTTGCAGCCCCTAATACTTTGTGACAGGGAATTCCATTGTCGCGAGGTGGATATTGTAAAAGATTATGAATAACGAGATGTTCTATGAAGAGGTATACTTAACGCGCCACAGATAAGTGATCTGGTATTTATGTCGTGGTTAGGGTATAGATAAGAGAAACGAGACGAAAGGTGATTTGGTGTTGAAGTGTGCAGAATTCGAAAGAGTAAAGACAAAGAGTGTAAAGTTCTACGTTCTTTAAGTCGGAGCCACGAAAGACTTGCGAAGGACGGTGATATGTGATCATGTCGTCGGATGTTGCACACGTATCTGACGCACATATTCTGAACTCGCTGTAACTTGACTGACAGTTCAGAACTTAGGTCACTTAACAAAAGTCACAATAATCGAAGTGCGGCATTACTAGGGTTTGTACTAGGGTAAGTTTTAGTTGCTGGGGCAAGAAGTTTCTTAAGCGACTCAAACAGTGAATGGAGGAACAGATTTTTTTTTGTCAACTAGTTGAACATTTAAATGGGTAGAAAAAACAAGTGAACAGGATCCAATTGAATCGCACTTTTTAGACAGGATCTAAGTCAAAATTTGTCATTTTTGTTTTTACTGATGAAATGATTAGGCATAATACTTCCTAGACTCATTGATTAGCAAGGAAAGGAATTTAGTCAAACCTTTCCCTGTATTTCTGACATCAAGTTCATGTTTATAGTAGCACGACATTGATAAACTGAAATTTATCCATGAAAATAAGTTTTTTTTTTTTTTTTTTTTTTTTTTTTTTTTTTTTTTTTTTTTTTTTTTTTCCCCTGAAAAGTAGCAAATTTTGACTTAGTTCCTTTCTAAAAAGTGCAATTCAATTTTATCTGCTTGTTTACTTAACCTAAATATATTGTTTAATGAAAATTTTGGAGATCAGAATAAAAATATAAAAAGACACTTTTTATGAATTTATTAGATAATTCCTAAACATTAGAGATGTTTGACCAGAAGTTTTTCATTCTCGGACACAGATTCAATTAATGCGACTAGGTTTTCGCAGTCATTGAAAAAAGCCAAAAATATAACCCTTCAATTTACTGTATGTTCCAAGTAACTGGATGAATGTAATAAAAACAGTTAAGAAATGATCCCCAAATTTCCAAGTAACTGATATGACAGGAGCTGATTTTTTTCAGCATCGCAGAGCTTTAAAAAAAAAGTAGTAAATTGAAAGTTCTTTGTTAACGTTAACAAAGTAGAAGGATTAAAACATCTTGGATCTCAGTTCAAAAAGGGCAACCCAGAACTGTAGAAATGAAGCACAGCTCTGACGAGGATTTTAACCAGAAGAGTAAAGGGGAGACGACGATGTTTTGGAAAGATTTAACTTTCTCATTTAATTTCAATTATTGCATTCCATAAATCTTACATTGTATTCTTCACCTGACATAATTAGAAACATTAAATCCAGACGTTTGAGATGGGCAGGGCATGTAGCACGTATGGGCGAATCCAGAAATGCATATAGAGTGTTAGTTGGGAGGCCGGAGGGAAAAAGACCTTTAGGGAGGCCGAGACGTAGATGGGAAGATAATATTAAAATGGATTTGAGGGAGGTGGGATATGATGGTAGAGACTGGATTAATCTTGCTCAGGATAGGGACCGATGGCGGGCTTATGTGAGGGCGGCAATGAACCTCCGGGTTCCTTAAAAGCCAGTAAGTAAGTAAGTAAGTAAGTAAGTAAGTAAGTAAGTAAGTAAGTATAAATGTTACATTAGTATTGAAGCTGTAAGATGTGGAACAAGTCAAAATTTCATATAAGCTTACAATTTTTTGACGAGATGGAGTGAATGTTCCCTGAATTTCTTGGCTTAGAAATAGATAATATCTGTCGTAGATTTGCAAAAGGGGACACGTCCAAAAAACAAAGCGCTGGGAAATTGCAAAAAAAAAAAAAAAGAAAAACAAAAATAAAAAAAAAACAAAAACAAAAACAAACAATAATAGACTTAAAAAATTAAAATGTTTATGGAATCTGAATATATGTTTCCATAGTGATCTAATTAGAAGAAAAATATATGAACATTTTAATTTGTTAATTTAGTTATGGTTTTTGCGATTTTCCAACATTTTATTATTTTGTACATGTCCCTTTTTGCAAATCGACGACAGATATATTAATTTGGAAAAATCATATTAAAGATATTACCCCCAAACTAAATTCAGCATGTTTTGCTATTAGATCTATGCAAGAGATATGTAGTAAATGTCAATACCTTAAAGACAATACAGGGTGTTTAAAAAATATGGGGCATAATTTCAGGTATGTATTTCCCACATTTAGACAATCAAAATAGTTCATTACAACATGTGTCCGGAAATGCTTCATTTCCGAGTTATGGCCTTCACAACATTGAAATTCACCGGAACGTTTTTCTTTCAGCAGGTCGTTGTCATTACAGAAGGTGTTCAAAATGTCCACCTCCTGCTTGAATACAGACCTCACATCGATGTCTCATTGACCTGCGAACACGATCCCAAACTCCAGGGGTATTGCGTATGTCCTCAGAACATGCCACAATTCGATTCCGAACGGATTCCAAATCAGGCACCGGAGACGAATAAACCAATGATTTTAAATGGCCCCACAAGTAGAAATCGAGAGGGTTCAGATCAGGTGAGCGTGGAGGCCAAGCAATTGGGCCACCTCTACCTATCCATCGATCAGGAAACCTTCAGGAGCGCCATCATGCAAGAAGTGAATGTGTTGACGATTGATCAGTGGAGTGTCTTCTAAAATATGAGGTATGGTGTTTTCCAGGAAGTTTGTGTACGCCTGCCCCGTAAGTCTGTTTACAAGTACTCCTGGAGTTTGGGATCGTGTTCGCAGGTCAATGAGACATCGATGTGAGGTCTGTATTCAAGCAGGAGGTGGACATTTTGAACATCTTCTGTAATGACAACGACCTGCGGAAAGAAAAACGTTCCGGTGAATTTCAATGTTGTGAAGGCCATAACTCGGAAATAAAGCATTTCCGGACACATGTTGTAATGAACTATTTTGATTGTCTACATGTGGGTAATACATACCTGAAATTATGCCCCTTATTTTTTAAATACCTGTATACGTGCTTACTTCTTCTCTGTAATGAGTTTTGGAATAATATTCTGGGGAAATTCCACAGATAGTAACAGTATATTCCTATTACAAAAAAGAGTAAACTTAATTAGAATAATAGTACGTGCTAAATCTAGGGAATCGTGTAGGACCATTCAAAAAACTGCAAATAAAGCCCATGGTTTGTCAATATATTTTTTTCATTAATAAACTTCCTTTTTAACTTTGTAACTAATTCAACAGTTCATAGCATAAATACTCATCAAAAAATACTTTCATACTCCATCGGCAAGTCTATCGTGCTTTCAGAAAGGAGTGCGTTATATGGCAGAAAAAATTTTTAATAGCCTCCCTATGAATATAAAAAAGAAGCTCAAAACGTAAGATTATTTAGGGCCAAATTAAAGAAGTACCTAATTTCTCACGCCTTCTATTCTGTAGGTGAATTCGTGGCATTCAATAACGCTTCATGAATATTTCTGTCTTATATTAAGTATCGATACTAACCCCTTGTGTTATACTAGTATGTTATAAGACCCTTTTGTATTTTATTTCAACTAGAGTGTGACTATAATTGAGACTTTGTAGTACTATTAAGATGTTTTTAACATGTTCCATATTCTAGCTGTGAAGCGATGTACGGATACCATTGAATGTAAATAAATATAATTCAATACATGTACCTATTAAATGTTCAGTTAATTGTATATTTCAACTTTAAATGGTAAGAAAAGTCCTATAGTTCACAGTGCTGCTAAAAGTGATCTCAAATCGTTAAGGGGTTAGGTACAGCTTAGAGCAGGAAAATTTTGGGGATATTCAACATGTTTTCTCCATTTCTGTATTTTGTACAATAACGAAAATTCGCATGTTTAAAATACTGTCCTTCTGCTATATGAAAAAAATATTTTGACGATTAAAAAAATTATTTACATTTTTTTTTTTCAAAATCCAGTTCACTGTGCAGTGATGAAGCGTTTCCCACATAACTGAAAAACTACCCAATATTCTGTGATGAAATTTTTATGTGTATTTATGCATGTCATATCTACAATATGATGCAAGATCACTCCTCTACCTTTGATATATTGTCTGATAAAAATAAATTCATTTAAAAATGGTCAAATATCAGTACACAAAATAAAAAATATATATATTTTTATTAAGGAATGTAGTTGAAAGAGCATGATATTGTAAATATGAGTTTCAGCAATAAAATAAAAGAGAGATAACGTGAAAAAGTTAACAAGTTTATGAGTTATGAGGAATAAGCTTCATCACTGCACAGTGAACTGCCACCATTTTTAATTTTGAAAAAAAAATATAAGTAATTTTTTAAATCTTAAAAATATTCTTTTCATATAGTAGAAGGACAGTGTTTTACACATAGTAATTTTCATTATTGTACAAGATATAGCAATGGAGGAAAAAAAATGTTGAATATTTCCAAAAATTTTACTGCTGTAAACTGTACCTAACCCCTTAAGTACATTTTACATTGAAGCGACAAGAAGTTCATTTTGTGGTTTTAGTAGTAGTAGTAGTAGTAGTAGTAGTAGTAGTAGTAGTAGTAGTAGTAGTAGTAGTAGTAGTAGTAGTAGTAGTAGGTTTATTTTGCCTGGCAGAGTTAAGGCCATGAGGCCTTCTCTTCCACTCAACCAGGTTTCAATAATATACATGAAATACAAAATTAGATTACAAAACAACACAAAAGAAAATACCTTAGAAATTACATAAAATATAGTGGAAAATTACAATAGTCAAGATCAGTTACATAATATAAAATTACAAAGAGTCAAGATCGGCAATTCGGTATAATCTGAAATATTATGTAAATTATTTTTTTTGTTTTATTTTATTTTTATGTTAAAATTAATTAATTGTTTTTGTATATGTTGTTGGATTTTATTCAAAGGATTTAATTTTGGAAATAGTATCTTTAAGATATGTAAATATCTTTGGTTTTTTTGTTTTATTTAATATATAAAATAAAGTTGAAAATTACACATAATCAAAATAAGTTACATAACATAAGGGGAATACACACACACACACACACACACACACACACACACACACACACACACACACACAAACACACAATTTATAAGACCTAAAATGCCCGAGATAAATACGACGATTAATTCACTTGAGATATATTATACAGTTAATATACTAATAGGAGAATACATGTGGGTTACAAGACATAAAATGTTGATTAGCAAAGTTGTACTGAATGGAATACAAATACAAATGATTAAGTAATAAGTCAAGATAATAAAAAAAAAAAAAAAAAGAAGAAGAGAGAGGAGAAAAAAAATAACTTGGTCATTTAAGACTATTTAGAAACTTCCGCAAGAGTCTAGTTCTGTTCATTAAAGACATTTCTAAGTAGAGTGTGCTTAAAAGATTTTAGACTCCGACTGCTCCTGATTTCCTGTGACAAGGAATTCCAGGGTCATATTTGTGTTAAAATATTTATTTTTTATGTTCTATATCTAAGAAAAACTAAAAGTAAATTTTTAATTTCCTTTTCCTTTCCGCATAACATATACCCCCCCCCCCCCATTCAGCTCTCTAAACATACAGATTGGCGCTAGGTGCAGTTCTGATCTCGCAGAGTGGGTTCTCCGATCCTGCTCACAAGGTCGACATGTTCCTCTGCCTAATAACCCGTGATTTACGTTTAATTTTATTGCCATCGGTTCACGAGTTCATTTATTCCGTTCCAACTGGACATCCGCGAAGATGCGGCAAATCTTCAAAGACAAACCGGAGTCAAGCCTAACTCGTCTTCCGAGAGTTTATGAGCATTTCACACTAGGCACGATCTTAACTACGTTGCAAGATGTAGTCAGGGAACTCACCAGAAGGTTTAACTTACTGGATGCAAGGCGGTAGAGTCCCCGTCTTCCTCCGACAGGACACTAATGGCCGTGTCCTGGTACACCACAGTTCCTAGTTGCATAAATGTTCTTATAAATTTAACTGCACTGTTATATTTCAAGACGTTCTGAAAAATTAAATGTAGATCTATCAGCGCTTGTTAATGAACAGCTAAGATACATTTTATCTCTCGTACTCTAAAGCTATCTTCGTTAATTTATGTTAGCGATTTTTTAATTATAGACAGTTATAGTATATTGCTTAAGAGGGAAGTATTATATGATATTCTTATTGAATTTGGTATTCCCAAGAAACTAGTTCGATTAATTAAAATGTGTCTCAGTGAAACATACAGCAGAGTCCGTATAGGTCAGTTTCTATCTGATCCTTTTCCAATTCACTGCGGGCTAAAGCAGGGAGATGCACTATCACCTTTACTTTTTAACTTCGCTTTAGAATATGCCATTAGGAAAGTTCAGGATAACAGGCAGGGTTTGGAATTGAACGGGCTACATCAGCTTCTTGTCTATGCAGATGACGTGAATATGTTAGGAGAAAATACACAAACGATTAGGGAAAACACGGGAATTTTACTTGAAGCAAGTAAAGCGATCGGTTTGGAAGTAAATCCCGAAAAGACAAAGTATATGATTATGTCTCGTGACGGGAATATTGTACGAAATGGAAATATAAATATTGGAGATTTATCCTTCGAAGAGGTGGAAAAATTCAAATATCTTGGAGCAACAGTAACAAATATAAATGACACTCGGGAGGAAATTAAACGCAGAATAAATATCGGAAATGCGTGTTATTATTCGGTTGAGAAGCTCTTATCATCCAGTCTGCTGTCCAAAAATCTGAAAGTTAGAATTTATAAAACAGTTATATTACCGGTTCTTCTATATGGCTGTGAAACTTGGACTCTCACTCTGAGAGAAGAACATAGTTTAAGGGTGTTTGAGAATAAGGTGCTTAGGAAAATATTTGGGGCTAAGCGGGATGAAGTTACAGGAGAATGGAGAAAGTTACACAACACAGAACTGCACGCATTGTATTCTTCACCTGACATAATTAGGAACTTGAAATCCAGACGTTTGAGATGGGCAGGGCATGTAGCACGTATGGGCGAATCCAGAAATGCATATAGAGTGTTAGTTGGGAGACCGGAGGGAAAAAGACCTTTAGGGAGGCCGAGACGTAGATGGGAGGATAATATTAAAATGGATTTGAGGGAGGTGGGGTATGATGATAGAGACTGGCTTAATCTTGCACAGGATAGGGACCGATGGCGGGCTTATGTGAGGGCGGCAATGAACCTTCGGGTTCCTTAAAAGCCATTTGTAAGTAAGTAAGTAAGTATAGTATATTGCTTACAAGCGTGGTAAGTGCATTATAACAGAATCGAGGAAAAATTAGAGAAGATAAGAATTCTTTATTTCCGAGATTCTAGTAGGCACTAAACACATGTATCGCATGCTATTTTTTGGCCGAAGTTAATAAAAAAATAAAATATTATTACTCATTTTTAATTTAAATAAACATGTGTGATCGTCTTTTGTAAATTTGTCAATAGGTGTCATTTCTTTGTTATTATTCGTATTTGTCGATAGGTGTTATTCATTTGTTATTATTCAGCTGTGATTGTGAAAACCTTGTGCTTACTTACTGGCTTTTAAGCAACCCGGAGGTTCATTACCGCCCTCGCATAAGACCGCCATTGGTCCCTATCCTAAGCAAGATTAATCCAATCTCTATCATCATATCCCACCTCCCTCAAATCCATTTTAATATTATCTTCCCATCTACGTCTCGGCCTCCCTAAAGGTCTTTTTCCCTCCGGCCTCCCAGCTAACATTCTATATGCATTTCTGGATTCGCCCATAAGTGATACATGCCCTGCCCATCTCAAACGAATGGATTTAATGTTCCTAATTATGTCAGGTGAAGAATACAATGCGTGCAGTTCTGTGTTGTGTAACTTTCTCCATTCTCCTGTAACTTCATCCCTCTTAGCACCAAATATTTTCCTAAGCACCTTATTCTCAAACACCCTTAACCTATGTTCTTCTCTCCAAGTGAGAGTCCAAGTTTCACAACATAAAGAACAACCGGTAATATAACTGTTTTATAAATTTTAACTTTCAGATTTTTTGACAGCAGACTGGATGATAAAAGCTTCTCAACCGAATAATAACACGCATTTCCCATAGTTATTCTGCGTTTAATTTCCTCCCGAGTGTCATTTATATTTTTTACTGTTGCTCCAAGATATTTGAATTTTTCCACCTCTTCGAAGGATAAATCTCCAACTTTTATGTTTCCATTTCGTACAATATTCTCGTCACGAGAATAATCATATACTTTGTCTTTTCGGGATTTACTTCCAAACCTATCTCTTTACTTGCTTCCAGTAAAATTCCCGTGTTTTCCCTAATCGTTTGTGGATTTTTCTCCTAACATATTCACGTCATCCTCATAGACAAGCAGCTGATGTAACCCGTTCAATTCCAAACCCTGTCTGTTATCCTGGACTTTCCTAATGGCATATTCTAGTTCGAAGTTAAAAAGTAAAGGTGATAGTGCATCTCCTTGCTTTAGCCCACAGTGAATAGGAAACGCATCTGACAGAAACTGACCTATACGGACTCTGCTGTACGTTTGACTGAGACACATTTTAATTAATCGAACTAGTTTCTTGGGAATACCAAATTCAATACGAATATCATATAAAATTTCTCTCTTAACTGAGTCATATGCCTTTTTGAAATCTATTAATAACTCATTCACTGTACCCTTATACTCCTATTTTTTTCTCTCCATTATCTGTCAAATACAAAATATCTGATCATTTCCAACTGTGACTACAGTTCCAAAATCACAGCAGCAATAATCCACATACCGATACACCTGTTACAGATATTACATTGCAGAATCTACATAACTGGTCCACAGTAACTTGCAAAGCAGAGGATCTTAGTGGGGAAAAACATCCGACTGGTAAAATTTGCTTTGGGCGCTTTCAATTATGAACAGACTTCTTTGACGACAGGGAACTCTATCTCCTGCGTCTCACATGGCACCTTGGCGTGGGTACATGTCACGTGACATTACAAGTGTCAGCATTCCTGCGACATTTGCTTTGTTCCTTAAATATTTGACGGCTACAGACAGACAAAGTACATATGCAAACCTGCCCAAGACGTCAGGCAATAACACAGTTGCTGCCATCCTCAGCAACTGCACAACCAGTTAATTTTTCCACGTGCAGAAAATAATATTTCGTACCACATTAATGCTCATTTTTCATTAGAGTATACCTACAAAAACAATTGAAGTTAATATTATGAACAAAACAAAATGAGAGCATACAGTGCAAAAGTAATAGGCATACATCCTTAACCTTTAATTAGGAAGGTAAATGTTAAAAAGGTAGGTATAATGTATGTTCAGAGCATCCCAACTTCAAAACAGTTACGTATTAGGGACATGAGAATGCTTCAAATGTCTTGAACAAAGCCATTGTCATTACTTAATGCATTAAGGGGAAAATGTTATTAATTTCTTTAGAGGAAGGTCTTGAGTTCGATAAGAAAATTCAATAAAAAAGAAAAATCACTTTTTAAAACCTATAAACTTGTTATTAGTTCTTTTCACCAAGATTTATTTTAAACTAAACCATTATCGCGCTTTCAATTTCTTACAACTCTTCGAAACCGACATCAAGCACTTCTTTCTATCCTTCATCATACAACATCTTTGTACTCATCCTCCTATACTGTAGAAATACCTCGTCTCTGGAATTCGTTACCTAATGACGTGAGGGACTGCCGAACTTTATCACAAATTGGAAAATTTTGTCTTAGTTCGTAAGCCATTTGAAATAGATTTGCATCATTATTTACAGAATAGGTCTTTGTTAGTGCTGTCGATCGATCAAAATATTTAATCGATTAACGATTTTAATTTATCGATTTGAAAATTTTTTTAAATATATTTCTTAATACACAATTATTGTTAAATTTAATTTGTGTTTGATGATAAGCATAAGTATAAAATATATATGTACTTGTATCGTTATATTTCAAAACAATGCTATTTTAGTTATTTACTAACATCTATTGTGTCAAATCTCCGGGGATTTTTGAGAGGAACACAAATAAAAAAAAAAAAAATATGAAGACTCTCCTAGTTAATACTGCTTCATCCAAGATTTTAAACAAGTGAGTGCATTCACATACTCAGAATTAAGTGCTGCTCTACGTTTAGTAACAATGTTTTCTGCATCACTAAACAGGAATTTTTTTTCTGTCAAGCACTTCTTCACAATCGTTCAATTTAAATCCAAACGTTTCACCAGTTTCCTTCTCATATTCTCATAGGCCTACGACATAATGAAGTTTTCACTTTTTTCACAGACCACAGATATCTGATTTTTTTCTTTCGAAACTAAACACACAAGCTTCATCCAGGAACTCAGCAACAGAACAGCAGACTGGTCTCTATTGTAATCGGATTACAAAATTTTAGAAAGAGAAGAAGATAGTTACCTTCACACTTACACACAGTGCAGCCATGGTTAAGGGATGAGGGGGCGAACTCCAGAAAAGTTTGTATTTTATATGCTAGGAAGACGAGTTGACAAACTTAATAAGGATTTCGCATTGTGTTTCAACTTTCAATAGGGCTAGCCCAGGTCACTGTCGTCATATCTCTATATCTTTCTGAAGTCTTTGTGCAAAGATTTGTCTATGCTACCTGCTACCTGATTAGCTACCGATCACAACGCGATAACACGCTAGACATTCCACTTCACACATCATATCTGTATTCCTCATCTTTCACTGTTGCTACCTCTCGTCACTGGAACTCTCTGCCGCCTGAAGTCAAGGGCTGCCGAACATTGAAATCTTTCAAATCCAAGTTAAAAAATTATCTTATGACGAGTTGCCAAACCAACTTACTATTATGACAAGTGTTGTATTGCATGTTTCCACGTATTCACATTTTTTTATGTTCTAGTGATATTTAACTTATTTTATATATTTGTTTTCATATTTTCCGATAATGGTATATCTATAATGTGATAAGTTGAGTTATATATAATCATAATTTTCTTTACTGTGTGTACTTAAAAATATTGTATACATTGTATGCTTTGTACTGCACTATTTTATTACTATTATTATTATTATTATTACTATTCTTATTTATTATTATTATTATTATTATTATTATTATTATTATTATTATTATTATTATTATTATCAATTATTGTCTTATTTTTTTATACTTTGTATGTCTCATTTATTTTGACCTGCTGTTCACATTTTAATATGCTTTTTTCTTTATTTCTGTATGTTATATATTATGTCTGATTTGTACTTACTTGCTGTTTACATTTTATTATTATTATCTTATTCAGTTTTGTGTGTAAAATTGCAGTGTACTTTGTAAATTTGTAGTGTTTTTTGTAACGCAGTTTTATTCCTGGTTGAGTGTTAGAGAAGGCCGTATGGCCTTAACTCTGCCAGGTTAAATAAATCATTATTATTAGCAGTTACAAAATAACGGTATTATCGTGTTTGAAGTAAGCAGTTTCTGAGAGACAAATTTTGTCGAAATTATTACTTTGAATCTGCATTAAAATATATCAAGTACAACCGATTAATTTTAATCGACTCGATTATTCAATTAAACATTTATGATCGATTAATCTTACAATAGAAATTTATCGATTAATCGATTAAATGCCACAACACTACTGTAGTCTTTGTGTATGCTATCAAATAAAGTACAATAAATCTGACCTAGGAACGAGTGAAGTTGACTTCTCGAAACCTGGATACGCAGCGAAGGGTTGGGAATGGCGTAGATTGAGGGTCATCGCAATAGATCTCACGGTCGCAGTGCTAGGGTGTAGTGTCCCTCTCCCAAAAATCAATTATATTCGCTGACAACCGTGCAGCGAGCAGGAATATGAATTCTCTTACATCAATCTCTCCACGACCAAACGGCGTATTAAGAGTGACGCACACTCACAAATAAGGACTTTACGAGCATATTACTCAGGGTAAACAAAGGACAAGAGTATCTGGTTTTGTAACGAGGGTTCTTGGAACAAGTAGTGTGCAACCGAGGATAATTCTTGCACAAGAATCGTGGTGCGCTGGATTCCGATCAGCTGAGCATTTCTTGTGTTTGCTAACACCTGTTGCACGTTTGTTTCTGCAATCAGTCCATAGACGGAGATAGAGCTATTTCCTTGTGGGGGCATAATAGTAAACTACTTCATAAACATATGAATGTGCGCACACCAGTGGCGGCTGAGATGACTTTGTCTCAGTAGTGCCAGAACATTCAAGTCAGAAACGAAAAGTAACGATAATGTATCGTAAATAATAATAATAACAATAATAATAATAATAATAATAATAATAATAATGATAATAATAATGCCTGTTATTATTCTGTTGATAAACTTTTATTATCCAGTCTCCTGTCAAAAAATCTGAAAGTTAGAATTTATAAAACAGTTATATTACCAGTTGTTCTTTATGGTTGTGAAACTTGGACTCTCACTTTGAGAGAGGAACAGAGATTAAGGATGTTTGAGAATAAGATTCTTAGGAAAATATTTGGGGCTAAGGGGGATGAAGTTACAGGAAAATGGAGAAAGTTACACAACGCAGAACTGCACGCATTGTATTCTTCACCTGACATAATTAGGAACATTAAATCCAGACGTTTGAGATGGGCAGGGCATGTAGCACGTATGAGCGAATCCAGAAATGCATATAGAGTGTTAGTTGGGAGGCCGGAGGGAAAAAGACCTTTAGGGAGGCCGAGACGTAGATGGGAAGATAATATTAAAATGGATTTGAGGGAGGTGAGATATGATGATAGAGACTGGATTAATCTTGCTCAGGATAGGGACCAATGGCGGGGTTATGTGAGGGCAGCAATGAACCTCCGGGTTCCTTAAAAGCCAGTGAGTAAGTAAATAATAATAATAATAATAGACCTAGTAATCAATTAATATAATAAATTCAGGAACTTTGATGTTTTCTAAACTGTTCTATACTTGAATTCTATTTTCCTAATTTTCAGCAAAGAGTTCAATGACTTTCTGGCTAAAATTGGAGATCTTGCTACCAGAAGTGAACTAAATCCATCACACCTTTCTTAAACCAATGCCGGTACAATAATAAAGAATACGAGAAAAACAGAAGAAAGAATTTTTAATATCACATCAACAAATCTGGTTGTCTTTTGCATAAACATTTTAGTACCTTTTATTTACATATTTATGTTCAAATCTAGACTTACTCTTTCCATATGTATTTAATTTCTGTTTATCTTCATATGATGAAGAAAGTATTTTTTATAATTGAGTATTTATTTTATTCATAATTTAATGTTTCTCATCAACATAGCACAATTACATGCATAATTATATGACGTCAGATACCGCACTGTTTTCCCTACGCTCGCGCTCTTTTCAATAACGTATTTGCCGGCAAGAAAGTCAGCCCTGGCATGGAACCAACCAACCAACCAACCAACCAACCAACCAACATCTTGTTGCACTGAAAGTCTATAACAGTGATGTCGAAGCAAGCGCATTTTTCTGACCTTGACGTCGTGCGCGGGCATCAAGAGCTGTGCACAAACTTCAAACGGAACGTGAAATTTTATGTCGTTATTTTTATATGGCTTCTTTCTGTTTGATATTAACTATATTGTCTGTAAAACAAAAGTACGAATACCAGTTTCTTAATATTTCAGTTATTTTTTAAATGTTAATAACATAATAAAGAGTTAAGAAGGAATATTCACATAGATTCCATAGCAGTACAACTATACTGTACTAAGTGGATGAAACACATCATTCATAAAGAAAGTTGAGAGAGATTGAGTATCACATGATAAGTTGGAATTGATATTGATGGCATCTTTACCCTTATAAAAGTAATCAATGAACTAATCAAAACAATATTACAGTACAAAGCAAAGTTACCTAGGTACTGTATATGTTTTAAGTGTAACTAAGATTCCATAACAAAACTCTTATCGCATTATGCTTTTAAGGTGAGATTGGTGAGCAACTTCCTATCATCAGAATATTAAATTATTTTCTCGAAACCTGCTGAAGCTATAGAGCTGACACCTTTACAACAAATGGGCACGTATATCTTTTGCTTATGATGTAACAGTAGTTGCTTTGTTAATTCATTTCCTTACAAACATTTCCCATGCGAATATTTTCAAAATTTGTAATAAGCTTACACTATCTTCAGTAATACGTATTTACGGTATATTAGATTTACGAATACATTGTTTCAGTACCTGTAAGGCTACTAAATAAACATATCTATATCTGAAAATTTCACTTTTCTATTAAAAAAGTTGAGAAAATATTCCTTTTGAATAAGAGAATAACAAATTTGTGAAAAATGAGCATTAAAATTAAAACTTACATTCTTATAATGCACTTACACTTCTCAGGCAAATCTAAAATTTAACATGGATACAGTTTTAATAAGTTCTCTTCCCTTTATCCCTTGAATCAGTGCTGGCCATCCCTGAATATAGCTCGACCAACCGGCATATACTACCTATTTCGTCTGTCTCTTTCCTTTCCGCTGTAAAGCGCTCAGGCTCTCCTGGGCTCTAAAGCGCGCACTTGCGCCTATGGGCATCAATTGACATAGCTGGTCTATATGAGCGGAGATCAAGCTGACTTGCTTTCGACTCCTCCTTTAATTTATAATCACTTTAAAATTGTTAATTCTAGTTCTTCAGTCCTTGATGTTAATCCATGACGAATTTATAAAAGTGATTGCTGGTAAAACTTGGATTTTATTCTTTATGCTTGATGATTAAACTTCTGTAGCAGAGGATTTGGATAATTTTTCAATGTTTGTATAAATTTGAGCTTTAAATTTTCCGAAAACTCTTCAATTTATACTGTGTCCAAAACTCCATGTAAAAATTTATTGGATATTATGTAATCAGCTCCAGCAATTTTGCGCAGAACTGTTCTCTGTACACCACGCAGTCTTCTCAGTAGAGACCCATTCATAGATGACCAAGCTGGATATGGGCTATTCCATATGAAATCGATCAGTAAAAAACCTCGCATTTTATTAATACTCTAATTTTTTCCCTATTTATACAAGGTGCTGAGGAGAGTGCATTTGCAAAAATATACTATCGAAAGTCAAACGGTTTTCGTATTATTGAGCGACAAATTTAGCGTATTTTATAAAAACAAGCCTCTTTCAGCGCCCAGAACTCTGGAACCGTTTACTGCAGAACATTGAACTGGAGCTCATTTTGAAGCTGACATTTGGTAGATTATGTTAAAAAGTAATCCTTATTTTTATTGTATACAGAGAGACAGATAATCTGATTTTACTTACTTTTAGGCTTTTTGCCCATTTGTAAAAATGTAAAAAAAATATTGAGAAAAAAAACTTGCATTATTAAGAGGGATTCGGCATTGTTTGCTTAGTGTCACGGCAATAAGTTTCGAGGGTATTAAATAAATTATATTCACACGCCTAGACTTGAACGGCGCAGTACCGCACGAACTGGCCGAGAGATGAAGATAAGCGAGCATTGGGCGTCATTTTACTCCTGTGTTTATGAAAACCTGTGATAAAGCTAGTCCAGCTATGCGCTACTAGACGAAACATCACGTGTTTATGTCTTCTGGCCTTGCTTGCCTAGGCTAGCTCCCACCTCACAGTCAGCTGGTTAGTTCACGCGCGTACTATTTATTTTCTTTATTTGATATTTTCAATACTTTCTTATCAACGGTGCACCAGTAAAAAATATGTGTTTATTTGTACTTTCAATGCGGAATCTAACCATATATTTTAAAAATATTTTTTCGTGGGCAAAGGCGTCTTAATGAAGAAAAATCTAAATTTCTCCATTTCCATAATAAGTAAGAAAAACTGTTTACATGTCAATATAAATTTTAACTTTTCAGCATCAAAATAAACCATGATTTTGATCACTGGGTGAAAGGGTTTCGGAGCCACAACAGTTTAAAGTTGCTAATTTTATGAAAATACGATAAATGTTAAATATTTTAAATTTAAACACTATGAAGTTCTGATGCCTCAAACTTTCCACAAAGCATTGTATCACAGTTGTCAACGGACAGAAAAAGTTTCATTGTATTTAAAAATTGTGAGATATATTGTCTCTATATTTCGATCGATTTGAGATGGAATAGTCTATATTCATGTAGGAGGCTAGCTCTGATTATTGTTATATAGAAAGTTTTCTTACTCCACAAACTCAGCGATGGCGACTTGAATAAGGGATACAAACGTTGAAACATAGCGTATTTATGTGAGGCTTAAAAGAAAGTCTATGGTCCGAAAGTATTCCCAAATAAGTTGTTTGGCATGGAACAAATATTCGTTATTTAGTGCTGCAAGGACGAACATGGAGGGAAGAAATTTCTAGAAAGATCCTTCCCAGTGCCTGACACGAAATTCTACAGCACATGCCCTCGTTTGCTATCTCGAATTTACACTGAGGAAAGGGAAGTATTATGTGACGCCGTTTCAAAAAACTGGAGGAGATATTTCAACAGATGGTCTTAATAAAGCTTGAGGAAATGCCAGCAGATATCAGTTTCAAAAAAGTTGAAATCTAAACCAGCGTTGCGCAGTTTAACTCAGAAGGAAATCAAACTGCCACGTTGAATGGATGAATTACTGCCCGAAGAAATACATCGTATTCTTTTTTAGGGCATTTAAACAGTAAAATACTAATTGCGTGCAGACATGGAAGAAACTGCAGGGTTGTATTACCGAGTTGCGTTCTTGTACTGCAGAATGTACTAGATTCGGATTGCGCAAAAGAACGTGGTTGCAGCAATGAATTACAGTTCTAGTGTCTGCACTTCTATTTTGGTGTCTAAAATGTACTATTATGCTGCAGCCCCTTATAATCTAAATGTACCTTGTACAGTGAAACCTGTACGAAACGAACACTGATAGTTCAATATAAAATTGAAGAGCGTGATCCCAAAACTCGCTCAATCCATTTTTTTAATTCAATTGAAAGAGGAGAATTGGGAGGACAAATTTAAAAGGTACGCAAAACGCATCCTTGAAAATGGTTCGGGGCTGTAAGAAACTAAATATGTGAGCTCCAAGCCTGTTGGCCACTAGTCTCACTCCGGGTTACGCTGCTCCACTGAAGGAGCTCTAGAAAATTTTGAAGGAGAAAAACCGAAAATGGACGTAACCTCTTAGGTACCACATATGCGAGGGGACGGAAATGTGATCAAAGTGATCACGGGACGGGACGAAGAAGAACGTGAAGACTCTGTCGTCTGTTGTTCGATGACAAGGCAGGTGAAGGCTGTCAGAAGAAACGCCGTCAATTCTGAATCTGCATTTGAAAGGTTCCCTGTCCTTTCGCATTGCGACTAAATGAGTGATCTCGCACATTTAATAGGCAATTTTTAGGTTCTGAACTAGGGCATTACGTCGTTTGTTAGAAAAGGGGGAATATTTGGGGAAGGGCATATAGGTCCGTGGCCCATTTCTTTTAGGGCTCATCCCGACATTTGTCTTACGCCTTAGGAAAACCACGAAATACCTTAGGCAGGATGAGTTGTCTCATATAAGAGACTAGCCAATTTGGCTATTAGGTAGAAAGTGATTGATTATCTTCAGCCTTGTTGAATCGTCTCAATTTAGAGACTTTATGGTGACTCAATTACGAAGAGATAGGCAGTGAGAGATGTAATTGTTAATTAATTTAGAGTAATTAAAGGGGTCATGGGGATATGAGTGCAGGTCCGTGGCCCATTTCTTTTAGGGCTCATCCCGACATTTGTCTTAGCGCCTTAGGAAAACCACGGAAAAACTTTAGGCAGGATGACAGTCCATTTCGCCATTTTTAAGATTTACTCGTACACATATATGTGATTATGTCTGTGACCTCTATCATAATATTTTAAGCTTGTTTTCTTCCAAAACAACGCTAATTCTTGTATAAAAGTTTGTTATTGTACATGTCACTTGAAAACTCGCTCAGTCCGTAGACTGGTGGATAAAAAACTAGCCCATTCCTTTCATAAAAATGGACTTAACGCGTTTTGGGATCACACTTTTCAATTGGATACTTAACGGTAGAAAGTTCCAAAGTACCAGATTTTATGAACAGTATTTTATTAATAAGCTAGACATATCCGTGCGCTCCGCTGCACCTGTTAGAAATAAATATAAAGTAATTACATAATTAAAATAATACGTTTGGTCCAGGGAACATCAGTATTTGATAGAAGAATAAATCGTTTAATATGTTACTTAAATGAAATTGTATTTAAATAATTAAAATCATTTTGGTCCGGAGAGCACTCATTTCCTGCAAGGATAATTCCTCTAACATGTTTCTTAATTGTTATTACACGCAAATAATTAAAATAGGATCATTTGGTTAAGAGAACATGCGTTTTTGGTGCAAGGATAATTCGTTTATGCTCGACCATGCCGAAATGTAGTAATTGTAAACCTGGTAGCAGCCCTTTAATGGACCTCATTAAAGTACACCTATTCATTAAATTTCAGGTGTTCCACCAATCAGAAAATACCATTGTAGCAATATGAAAGCGCAAGTATCGATTATTCTCGGATATGCAATCGAAAGACAACTAGCGAAACGTCACGGAGGCTGGAAATCCAATACTGTCGCAGAAGGTTATGTTGAAGAATCGATCCAAAATAACATTGAAATCTCAAATACAATATTAAGACTCAGTCGAAAAAAACAAAAGACAAATTAACATAAATTCACCGTCATCTTCCAGCCTTTCACAAAGCACATTCCCGCAAATTCATTTCACCAGTTGCACAATAAATCACCTATATTTGAAATAAAGTCAGTTCTGTTACTATAATAATTAGCGTTAATTGTAAATAATATTCAAATAAATTAAATTTGTCATCTCGTTTTTCAATGTCTGAATCAATTTCAAGGTTATATCAAGATTGTTTATTTTACTCTCTGGACTATATCAAGGTCAATGACATTTGTTTCTCGGAAAAAATCAATACTTTCGCGTCTGCGCACATCTCACAATTTACGAGATATTGCACAAGGTCAGTTCCGCTCCCCAGTCAGATAAGAATAACATGAATACTTATGAATAATTTCAAGTTAGAAATATGGTCGAGCATAAAAAGTCGTATGAAACTTGACTATAATGGTAATTAAGAGGCTCGTATGAAAATTATGAAACTCGCTTGCGCTCGTTTCATAAACATACTCGCGTCTTAATTACTACCATTATAGGCTCGTTGCATAATGTACTATTAACATTTTTCTAAATTAGTCTTGACTGCATCCTTTAATAAATCACTCCAAATTAATGTCAATATAGAGTGGATTGTGTACGACGATACTATGCATTGGAGTGAATCAGAACACCTCTACAGTAATCACGCCACCCCATGAAGGGGAAAGAAATAAGGGGTCGTTGTCACATGCGTCCCAAAATATAGAAAAGAATACAGAATTTAGGTGTGGAAAATGTTAACTGTGGGCATGCAAACCATAAAGAGAGCTGTAATCCAATGCGCTAAGTGCAACGAAGACTAGAACTGTTGTGAAATGTCAACGTTGGTAGCACTGAAAAATGTTCTATTGCTCATGACGGGCCCAAAATTGATAATGTTTAATATAAATAAGCCATGTAATGTAAAACAATGTATTTTACTTTCATATCGAATAAATACAAATAATTTTATTTAGTAATGCGAAGGTTAGTATGAGTGGCCTTTCAGAGAGGTTTGGCCTTACTTCGCAAAATACAATCGACAAAGATTTGAGAACGAAAACAACACGATAACATTTCAATATTCGGATGTTGGCTTGATCAATAAATTGGCATACAGAAGAATAATAATCAGAGAGTAGATGTTGGGTCCCGATACTGAATGTTAGATACATATCAGTTGCAGGAGGTCACAGAACTTATTGCTAGGCTTCTTCCGTACGTCAAGGTTTTTTTTTGGGGGGGGGGGGATTTAATTTTTTGAAGTGAATTTTTATGGCAGGCAGAGTAACTATCTCATGCCTCCATATTTAAATTGCTACCAGTGCACTTCATTAGAACCAGGTACCCAGCTTCGAAGCCGTTAGCCCTGTGAAATTACAATATATTTATTTTCCCCTATTATCATAATACAGGGTTGTTATCTAATAAATTAGCAAGTTCTTTGTGATAGTAGAAGTGAAAGAGTGGGGAAAGGGAATTGGTCCGTGGCCCATTTCTTTTAGGGCTCATCCCGACATTTGTCTTATTACTCAAGGGAAACCACGGGAAAACCTTGAGCAGGATGAGGTGTCGTGCTGACGACAAGCCAATTGGCTCTAGTGGGGTCTGAATCTTTTGAGGTGGAAGGTTGTCCTTTAATCATTATTAAAAGTACTGAAACATTAAAATACATAAAATTGTTTACAAGGAAATACAATTCATCTATATAGCCAATAACGTGATGACCCTGAAACATTATTAGTGCATTAATTGCCATGTACGTCAAATGGTTGTTTAGTGTTGTAGTTGGTATTCGTCTTGTACGTTGTCGTTCCAAGCTAGAGGGTGGAGTACGCTCTTAGATCGTTTATGTTTATCTAATGCAGGATTGTAATTTCCTAGTGAAGAAATTAGTGGGTTTGTGCTGCTGTACGACTTGGTGTACGTGCAGAAGGCTTGATTTGAGATATACTCTTGAATTGTCGAAATTTCTAGTTCTTTATGAATTAATCTAACAGGAGTTACTCTAGGAAGTCCTGTAATGAATCTTAAAAATTTGTTTTGGTAAACCTGTAATTTTTTAAGGACTGTGATAGGTGCATGTCCCCAAGCATGACAAGCATATAGTACAGGGTGCGTCAGAAAGAACGGATGGATTTCACATGGCAAGAAAATTGTAAAGATTCATCAAATAAAAAATTTATTGTTATCAACATATTCACCAATACATGCAGTTTATTTATGGAAAACAACATTATCCATATGATGTCCTTGGCTTTCAATACAGGCATCGAGGCGTTTTCTGATGTTCGCCATCACTTTCACAGTCATAGCTGGTGCAATTGCCACGATTTCTTCACGAATCGCTGTTTTCAGTTCGTCCAGTGTATGTGATCGATGTTTACAAGCTTACGCCTTCAAATGGTCCCAAAGAAAGAAGTCGCAGGGCGCGAGATCTTACCGTAGCCTCGGACAATCTCAGTGCAATAGAATTTCGTCCAGGTGATTTCTTCTTTAATGTTGAACCTGTGAAACAAAATGAAGCCACCCACCGCAAAATTGTATTCCGAGTTGGAATCCTAGCGTGACATCCGATGTCGAAATGAGTCCTGAGTGGCGATCACAGACTCTTCATTTTTCAAAAATGTCTCTACGATGAAAGCACGTTGTACACCAGACCAACACCATATTCTCAACTGAAACTGCATTCTCTGGCTGACCCAACAGTCGTGGTCCCCCTCACTATATCTCTCTCCTCGTTGCGTATCGATAGTTTGAAATCCATCCGTTCTTTCTGACGCACCCTTTATTACTGATCTAATTAGTGTTTTGTACAAAGTTAAGGCTGTGTGTATATTTAGATTTCTGCTTTTATTTAATATTGGGTAAAGCTCCACCATTCTAGAATTGGCAAGTCTGAGTTTTTGTAGTACATGTTCGGAGAAAGTGAGCCGTCTGTCTAGTGTTACACCGAGATATTTAACTGAGCTTTTCCACTCGATTTGTGATCCGTTTATAGCTAATTTTGTGTGATTTATGGCCGGTCTATTGAATTTATTTCTCCTGCTAAATAATATGGCTTGTGTTTTTGATATATTTAATTTGATTCTCCATCTGAGGAGCCATGGTTCAATGTCACGTAGTGTACGCCAAGGGACGCAACGTCTTGTTGCTATAGGGCAGTGATGTCAAAGCAAGCGCATTTTTCTGACCTTGACGTCGTGCGCGGGCATCAAGCGCTAGGTATGGTAGGAGCAAGGATGACCGTATGTATATAAATAAGGAGCCTGTTGGACTAAGAAAACAGTGGTGTACAAACTTCAAACAGAACATGAAATTTTCTGTCGTTATTTTATATGGCTATTTACTGTTTGATATTATCTATATTGTCTGTAAAACAAAGTACTAACACCAGTTTCTTAATTTTGCAGTTAATAACATAATAAAGAGTTAAGAAGGAATATTCACATAAATTTCATAGTAGTAAAACTATACTGTATTATGTGAATGAAACATCATTCATAAAGAAAATGATATCCCAAAGAAAGAGATTAGCTATGGCATGTTCAGTTGGAATTGATATTGCTGGTATCTTTAGCCTTACAAAAGTAATCAATAATCTAATCAAAACAATATTACAGTGCAAACAAAAGTTACCTAGGTATATGTTTCAACTGTAACTAATATTACATAACAAAACCCTTATCGCATTGTGCTCTTAAGGTGATATTGGTGCGCAACTACCTGTCATCAGAATATTAAATTATTTTCTTGGAATCTGCTGAAGCTATAGAGCTGACGTTTTTACAACAAATGGGCACATATCTTTTGTTTATGATGTGACAATAGTTGCTTTGTTAATTCATTTCCTTACAAACATTTTACATGCGAATATTTTCAAAATTTTCAATACGTAGCCTACTGTATCTTCAGTAATACATATTTACGATATATTAGATTTATGAAAACATTGTTTCAGTACCTGCAAGGCTACTAAATAAACATATCTGAAAATTTCACCTTTCTGTAATAAGTTGAGAAAATACTGCTTTTGAATAAAAAATAAACTCGTGAAAAATGAGCATTAAATTTGAAACTTACTTTCTTATAATGCACTTATACTTCTCAGACAATTCTAAAAATTAACATGGATACAGTTTTAATAAGTTCTCTTCCCTTTATCTATTGAATCAGTGCTGGCCATCCCTGTATATACAGTAGCTTGACCAAGCGGCATATACAGGGACATCATTTTATTTTTACTTCAATTTTTATTGTACCTGAGTTTTTTAATGTACTTCACTCCCACCCCTTCTACTAATGAAGTTCCAACTCCACACAGAACCAAGACCGCAGATAGTAAGCAGTACTGAATGAGTATAGTACGTTCCAGAAATATGTTCGCGTTTTCCAGTGACGAAAGAGCTTTCAATATTGAATCATATTTTCGCACAGGTACTGTCCGTTTGCCTACGTCGCATCCCGATTTCCCCCACCTGCTTCTGCTCGCCGCTCTGTAATAGCTGGGCTGTCTTAGCTCTTTTCTGAAAACATTAATTTCTGTTTGGAATTGGACGTTTACGTAATATTATACAGCTGTTTAATTTAACTTAAATAAAAGGGCCTCGTTAAGTAATTAACTGTCACGTGATTTCCTCCCTTTCTACAATCCTGCGGCATAACCACTTGGACGGACAGTAGATAGCATGTCTGACTAATTTTATCTTTTCGGGTCCGGCAAAAGTGAAGATTGAATTTACAGTACGTAGAGTAGGTACAGAATTATTTCAACGTGAGTTACTAGTACGAAGAACGAAACTGGCAATTGGAATTAGATGCAGTAGTCTATAGTGCGATAATATGCACAAAAGAACTGAAGCCTTTATCGAAATGAACGGCCACCATTTTCAAACTTGTGTTTAAATATTCATATTATGATTATTTTTCAATTTAACTTCTTTCTCTATATTGTACGGTAATGTGCTGTAGACAGTATAATATACACTGCATAATGAATACGTTCGCATGGATACCTCAGTTCGTGAGTAAAAACACTTATTCTTAATACAGTACTGTACTTTGATTAAACAAAAACCTAATGAAAATTATGAAACTCAAAATTGCGATATTTCCTAGTTTACGTAAATGGATGAACTACTTTTCTTCCTTCCTATACCTAGTAGAGTGATTTGTTTGTGTTTTACGCCAGTATCATCGAACTACAGTCGTGGAAGGGGATAGCAAACTTTGTTTCCGGTTCTCTAAAGGTATACTTACTTACTTACAAATGGCTTTTAAGGAACCCGAAGGTTCATTGCCGCCCTCACATAAGCCCGCCATCGGTCCCTATCCTGTGCAAGATTAATCCAGTCTCTATCATCATACCCCATCTCCCTCAAATCAATTTTAATATTATCCTCCCATCTACGTCTCGGCCTCCCTAAAGGTCTTTTTCCCTCCGCTCTCCCAATCTCTAAAGGTATAGACAGGTTAATATTAAAAATGTTAGTAAAAATAAAATGTCCCTGTACTACCTCTCTCGTCTGTCTCTTTCCTTTCCGCTGTAAAGCGCCCAGGCTCTCCTGAGCTCTAAAGCGCGCGCTTGCCCATGTGGGCATCAGTTGACATGACTGCTATAGGGACTGAAAATCAGCTGTCTTTTGATAACATTGCCGCAAAATGCTAATAATAAACAGGAAATTCCTTGTTCTTGGGGCAAGAGAAACCATTCAGTGTACACGTAGGAGAGAAAACATATTCTAGAATGAGAAGTGAAATTTTTCAGAAGTTTAGCCATGGTTGAGCGTATGGATTCACTTCTTGAGCAGCACACTGACTTTTGACCAAAGCGGTCCTTGGCACGAATGGTCCGCAGCCTGTACTGAGAGCAGAGATCCGTCTTGGTTTAATTAACAATTATCTTCAAACAATGGACAATGGTGGGAACATGCAATAGTGATTAGACAGGCACACATTCAACAATCTTGTGGAATTGGGATGCTTATGCAATCCTCTATGTTGAGGGAGTAGACTACGAGTGGGCAATAGCCAACAAAATGAAAATAAATTCTCTAAAGAGCAAAGCCATCATCTTTACAAGAAAAAGAAATAAAATAATCGCATCGTATACGGTAGGGGGTGAAACCATTCCGGAAGTTAACAAATGTAAATACCTCGGAATAACATTTAGCAGCGATCTCGGCTGGTGGGAACACGTTACAGACACAGCGGGAAAAGCATGGAGAGCGTTACACTTTGTGATGAGGGTACTAAGAAAAGGCTCTGATAAATCCAAAGAGATTGCATATAAATCATTAGTACGTCCAGTAATGGAATATGGTGCTGCATGTTGGGATCCTTACAGATTAGAACATATTAAGACACTGGGAAAGATTAAAAAACGGGCTCTCAAGCGTTGTCGCAAAAATTCACCATTAAAATGGGACACACTCACGGACAGGAGAACGCGAATTCGATTATGCGCACTGTTCAAAACATACAGAGGTGAGCCTGCCTGGAGAGAAATAAAAAATAGGTTGCAGCCGCCAAATTACTCTTCAAGGAACGACCACTCATATAAATTGAGGGAAAGAAGACAGAGGACGGACACTGGAAAGTTTTCTTTTCTCAATCGTACTATCAAGGACTGGAATGCTTTACCTGCAGACTTACTAAAGGCTTTACCAACAACCAAAAATGTATTTAAAAATAGGCTTAAGGACTTTACTAATAGACGGTAATTATACACAGTATTTAAAGGGTGTAAATTATATTTTGTTATTGAAGTGTTGTATCAGTGAAGAATTATGTTGTGTCAGTGAAGTGTGTTGTTTCAGTGAAGTGTGTAATGTAAGTGAAACTTGTTCCTGTCAGTGAAGCTTTATAGTTTATAGTGGCAGTGCAAAGTATTTGAACAGTGAAATGTTTTTGAAGTGTTAGTGAAATCAGGGTAGAATAAGTGAAATGTGTCGTAGTTCCAGTGCAGTGAGTGAGTTGACAGCGAAATGAGTGTAATGTTGAAAGGTACTTGTGCAGATATGAACATATCTCACTCGTGGATTTAATTCGAACTTAGGTTTAAGATACAAATTAGATATACTTTAAATGTTATTATAAGTGATCGTGCTTCATTTAATTTAGGATGTTCCCTGTTATTATTATTATTATTAATTATTGTATTAATTATTAGTATTATTATTAATTGTATTTTTAATTAATAAGTTTATTATTGTCATTATTGAATGTAATTAGTTACCACTGCCACCGGGTATATACCCATTGCAGTGTGAATAAATACATACATACATAGCTACTGCATTCCATGACCACCTCGAATCGATGGGTATCAAATATGATACAGTACAACATATTATTTTCTCATTAAACATACTAGATTCGTTAATCAGAATGTTCCGATTCTATACAGATAGCAAATCAATCTTTACCATTTGTAGAGACTGAAGCCACTGGGGGTTAGATTGGGGGATCGTGGGGGTGCATACATTTCTACCGATAATTCTGTCCTCGAGCACTCTATGAAGTTCGCCAATAGAATAGCCTGCGTAGGGTAGAGTAGCATAAATCGCACCGCTATCTAAATGGACCACTGCTAGTTTAAAAAAAAGTTACTGTAGTAGTGTGGCATCTAGTGGTATTGTTACAATCTACCATATGAACTTCCACCATGTCACTTTATTTCTGCCAGTTCTTTGTGTCTGCAGCGTGGTGATGGAGTATCTAATATAATCGCTCAAGTGGATGTATATTTAGCTAACGTTTTGCAACTAAATAATGGATTTGTATGCAAAAGAATCCATAATCTTAAGAGTTAGTTATTGGGGTTTAAAAAGGGCACATCAGCAACTATGGCTATTTGCGCCCTTATCTAAAATTCTTTACAGAACAGAGACATAAAACAATAATCAGAAAGCTTAATAGTACATTATGCAACGAGCCTATAATGATAGTAATTAAGACGCAAGTATGTTTGTTTATGAAACGAGCGTAAGCGAGTTTCATAATTTTCATACGAGCGTCTTAATTACCATTATAGGCAAGTTTCATACGACTTTTTATGCTCGACCATATTTCTAACTTGAAATTATTCAGAAGTATATATTTTATTTGTATCTGACAGAAGATCGGAAGTGACCTTGTTTATAGCTCATCGTGAATTGTGAGATGTGCGCAGACGCGAAAGTATTGATTTTTTTTTTTTCGAGGAACAATAATGTCATTGACCTTTATGTAATGCAAAGAATGTATAACCTGGAAATTCATTTAGAATTTAAAAACGAGATGACAAATTGAATTTATTTGAATATTATTTACAATTAACGCTAATTATTATAGTAACAGCACATAACCTTCTGCGACAGTATTGGATTTCCAGCCTCCGTGACGTTTCCCTCGTCTTTCGATTGCATATCCGAGAATAATCGAAAACCTGAACTTTAATGAATAGGTGTACTTTAATGACATGCATTAAAGGACTGCTACCAGGTGTATAATTACTACATTTCGGTATGGTCGAGCATGAAAGAACTGAAAAACGTTGCCACGACATAATCTTAAGATGTTATTGGTTTAAAGAGATATTAAATAACATTTAACTTATTACGATTTCCAACATGTGGTCATTATAGGCTAGAATGAAGGAAATAATAACTTATGACGTAGTTTCCCAATTCGCACCACTTTGTAGGTGCCGAATTCGCACCGGTGCGATACGAGCAACTGTAACAAATATAGCAGTACAAAAGAAGGTCCCAAAAATTTTAGCTGAACGAGTAATGCACCAGGTGGGTGCAATATGAAGTGGTGAGATGGGCGTTAATACAACAAATGTGCTTTGTACAAGCGCACCAGATATTTTGTGCTACCCATGATAATTTTTAAACGTCAAACAGTGCATCCTACGTTATCAGCTGGTGCTCCTCCAGGATCGTTAGTTGTTTACTCTGAGTCAGGTTACATCAACAATGAACTATTTGTCGAATAGCTCAACCATTTTGTCACTCAAACCTGCCATAGGAAAAAATGCTGCTTCTGTTTGTCCACCCATACGACCCATTAAAACAAGGTTCTTTAATTCTTCCAAATTCATCATTTTTTGCCTGTCCGGATTAAGCGAAGTCCGGCTTATTGGATTCGGATTAACGAGGTTTTACTGAATTTGAAAAGTTTTTTTTATAATACTGAACAGAAATACAGAATAATACATCAGACTACAGAATATAATTACAAGTGTTTCGAAAATGTCATTCTAATTAAAAAATATTAAATCAAATTCAAGGATTCTTCTTTTTTATATGAGAGGTAAATGTTCTTGGAATGTATCTGTGTAAAGGAATGTAAAAAATATAAAACTATTGTTCAAAAAAATTTTAAATGCTAAAGTGGTGCGATATAGGCAATCTTACCCAATGTGATGTTGCAGAATCCTATTGGAAAAAGGCAAAAATACTCTACCTCTGCGTTAACTCTGCAAAAATTGGGCACAAAATAATTTCCACAGACTTTCGGGCTTTAACAATTTTTAAATTTTTAATAATTTAAATGGATAAATCATATGATGAGAGCTCCAACTGAAAGGAAAACTAGGAAAGACACAGAAGAAAAATCGCAGAGAAGATAAGTACTGGGAAAACCACGTAAGAGATATTCGGACTATGAAAGGAACACAATTAGCAACCAGTAGAAACAGTAAGTTGATTGGAAAAATGTTTGCTTCGATACAGTAATCTGACGCAGTATTATTAAATTTGTTCTGCAACGAAAGATATTCAGGGATTGTGAAGGCAGAAGTAGTAGTAGTAGTAGTAATAGTAACTGTAGTAGTAGTACGCGTAGTAGCAGTAGTAGTAGTACTCGTAGTAGCAGTAGTAGTAGTAGTAGTAGTACTCGTAGTAGCAGTAGTAGTAGACGTCCTGTTCGTAGTAGCAGTAGTCGTAGTCCTGTTCGTAGTAGCAGTAGTCGTAGTCCTGTTCGTAGTAGCAGTAGTCGTAGTCCTGTTCGTAGTAGCAGTAGTCGTAGTTCTGTTCGTAGTAGTAGTCGTAGTCCTGTTCGTAGTAGCAGTATTCGTCCTTTTTTATTAATTACTAGTAGTCCTCTTCGTAGTAGCAGTAGTAGTCGTCCTGTTCGTAGTAGCAATAGTCGTAGTCCTGTTCGTAGCAGCAGTAGTCGTAGTCCTGTTCGTAGTAGTAGTAGTCGTCCTGTTCGTAGTAGCAGTTGTCGTAGTCCTGTTCGTAGTAGCAGCAGTAGTAGTCCTGTTCGTAGTAGCAATAGTCGTAGTCCTGTTCGTAGCAGCAGTAGTCGTAGTCCTGTTCGTAGTAGTAGTAGTCGTCCTGTTCGTAGTAGCAGTTGTCGTAGTCCTGTTCGTAGTAGCAGCAGTAGTAGTCCTGTTCGTAGTAGCAATAGTCGTAGTCCTGTTCGTAGCAGCAGTAGTCGTAGTCCTGTTCGTAGTAGTAGTAGTCGTCCTGTTCGTAGTAGCAGTTGTCGTAGTCCTGTTCGTAGTAGCAGCAGTAGTAGTCCTGTTCGTAGTAGCAATAGTCGTAGTCCTGTTCGTAGCAGCAGTAGTCGTAGTCCTGTTCGTAGTAGCAGTTGTCGTAGTCCTGTTCGTAGTAGCAGCAGTAGTAGTCCTGTTCGTAGTAGCAGTAGTCGTAGTCCTGTTCGTAGTAGCAGTAGTAGTCGTCCTGTTCGTAGTAGCAGTTGTCGTAGTCGTGTTCGTAAGTAGTAGTCCTGTTCGTAGTAGCAGTAGTAGTCGTCCTGTTCGTAGTAGCAGTTGTCGTAGTCCTGTTCGTAGTAGCAGCAGTAGTAGTCCTGTTCGTAATAGCAGTAGTAGTCGTCCTGTTCGTAGTAGCAGTTGTCGTAGTCGTGTTCGTAGTAGCAGCAGTAGTAGTCCTGTTCGTAGTAGCAGCAGTAGTAGTCCTGTTCGTAGTAGCAGTAGTCGTAGTCCTGTTCGTAGTAGCAGTAGTCGTAGTCCTGTTCGTAGTAGCAGTTGTCGTAGTCCTGTTCGTAGTAGCAGCAGTAGTAGTCCTGTTCGTAGTAGCAGTAGTCGTAGTCCTGTTCGTAGTAGCAGTAGTAGTCGTCCTGTTCGTAGTAGCAGTTGTCGTAGTCGTGTTCGTAGTAGCAGCAGTAGTAGTCCTGTTCGTAGTAGCAGCAGTAGTAGTCCTGTTCGTACTAGCAGTAGTCGTAGTCCTGTTCGTAGTAGCAGTAGTCGTCGTGTTCGTAGTAGTAGTAGTAGTAGTAGTCCTGTTCGTAGTAGTAGTAGTAGTAGTCGTAGTAGCTGTAGTAGTCGTAATAGACTACTAGCAGTACTACTACTGATTTTTAAATAGTCCCATTTACAGTATCACAGGGAACGTCAGTGTGTGAAGTTTTCTCTATGATTAACGTAATGCTGAGGTTCAACTTCCCTCTTCAAGATGAAGATAGTCAGGGACGGTACTTTGTCCCTGGAAGGCTACTAGATTAAGTATTGTTGGAGTTTCTACAGTAATGGACGAAACGCTTACATCTGGCAAGCGAAGTACTTGACTGATTGCTCACGCGACTAATGTTGGTAAAGTTAAGCGAAACAAAACATGGACCACTTTAACAATTACACTAATACGTACAATTTATGTGTCGTATTTATATGTGTTTCCAGAGCTAATATGACAATGCAAGAAATGAAAAACAATATCCGTTAGTCATGTTTTGGAGAGCACGCTAAAAGCAATGGATGTGTCTAAAATTGCAGCATACTAAGGAAGAGATTATAGTGAAGTGCTTTGTGTGAAGTGTATATATTACGACGAAGTGAAGAGAAGCGACTAGAAGCACTTCAAATGTGGATATGGAGAAGAATGGAGCGTGTGAAATGGGCAGACAGAATAAGAAACTAACCTGTGTTGGAAGGAGTGGGTGAAGAAAGAAACAGATCAGGAAGAGAAAAAGGAATTGGTTGGGTCACTGGCTGAGAAGAAACTGCCTACTGAAGGATGCACTGGAAGGAATGATGAACGGGAGAAGAGTTTGGGGCAGAAAAAGATAACAGATGATAGTTGAAATAGTACATTATGCAACGAGCCTATAATGGTAGTAATTAAGACGCGAGTATGTTTGTTTATGAAACGAGCGCAAACGAGGTTGATAATTTTCATACGAGCTTCTTAATTACCATTATAGGCAAGTTTCATACGACTTTTTATGCTCGACCATATTTCTAATTTGAAATTATTCATAAGTATTCATGTTATGGTTATCTAAGTGAAGAGCGGAACGGACCTGAATTGTGAGATGTGCGCAGACGCGAAAGTATTGATTTTTTCCGAGGCACGAATGTCATTGACCTTGATATAATCTAGAGAATAACCTGGAAATTCATTTAGAATTTAAAAACGAGATGACAAATTGAATTTATTTGAATATTATTTACAATTAACGCTAATTATTGTAGTAACAGAACATAACCTTCTGCGACAGTATTGGATTTCCAGCCTCCGTGACTTTTCGCTAGTTGTCTTTCGATTGCATATCCGAGAATAATCGATACTTGCGGTTTCATAATGGTACAATGGTGATTTCTCATTGGCTGAACAACTGAATTATAATGAATAGCTGTACTTTAATGAGGTGCATTAAAGGGCTGCTACCTGATGTATAATTACTACATTTCGCCATGGTCGAGGATAAAGATTTGTATGGGACATATGCGGAGACTAAGAGGAAGGGATAAAATAGGAAAGAGTGAATATTGCTGGATTTGCAGTGAAAGACCTACCCTTGAGTTCTGGTAGTATTCCACAGTCTATTTCAATGTTTTTGTGGCCTATTTCAGGTGCCAAACATCACTTTTTGCAGCATAAACCCGTAAAGTATGAGGTCTCGTGATTATGGTGACAATAATAATAATTATTTATTTATTTATTTAATTATTTATTTATTTATTTATTTATTTATTTATTTATTTATTGTAATATTAATATGCTGGCCAACAGCCATGAGCCAATTGTTGCTCAGTACAAGTGATACAATAATAATACAGAATAAACAAAATTAAATTTTGAATGCAATTAATTTATAATAATAATAATAATAATAATAATAATAATAATAATAATAATAATAATAATAATAATAATAATAATAATAATAAAAATTTTGAAATAAATGAATTAAATTGTAATGTTAATCACTGAATACATATAAAAATATAAATACAACAATAAGGATAAGCTTAAAATAAAAATAAACATAAACAATCTTGAACGAAGCATTTTTCTCTAATCTATGATATGTTATACTATGACAATAACAGTGATGATACAATGATAATTAAGTATAATTTCTGAAAAAATACTTAAATGATAAGTCATTGCAAAGAGCAAAGTAAGTCTATACCAGGCATGTCAATTGATGCCCACAGGAGCAAGCGCACTCTTTAGAGCCCAGGAGAGCCTGAGCGCATTACAGCGGAAAGGAAAGAGACAGACGAAAGAGGTGGTAAATGCCGCTTGGTCGAGCTATATTCAAGGATGGTCAGCACTGATTCAATAGATAAAGGGAAGAGAACTTATTAAAACTGTATCCATGTTAATTTTTAGATTAGTCTCAGAAGTATAAGTGCATTATAAGAATGTAAGTTTTAATTTTAATGCTCATTTTTCACAAGTTTGATTGTTTTATTCAAAAGAAATATTTTCTCAACTTTTCGTATAGAAAAGTGAAATTTTCAGGTAAAGGCGTATTTATTTAGTAGCCTTACAGAATGTTTTCGTAAATCTAATATACCGTATATACGTATTACTGAAGATAGTGTATTGAAAATTTTGAAAATATTCGCATGGAAATTGTTTGTAAGGAAATGAATTAACAAAGCAACTACTGTTACATCATAAGCAAAAGATACGTGCCCATGTGTTGTAAAAATGTCAGCTCTATAGCTTCAGCAGATTTCGAGAAAATAATTTAATATTCTGATGATAGGAAGTTGCTCACAAATATCACCTTAAAAGCATAATGCGATAAGAGTTTTGTTATGTAATATTAGTTACACTTAAAACAGATACAGTACCTAGGTAACTTTGTTTTGTACTGTAATATTGTTTTGAATAGTTTATTGATTACTTTTGTAAGGCTAAAGATACCATCAATCATCAATATAAATTCCAACTGACCATGTCATACCTAATCTCTTTCTTTGGAATTTCACTTTCTTCAGAAATGATGTGTTTCATCCACTTAATACAGTATAATATTATACTACTATGGAATTTAAATGAATATTCCTTCTTAACTCTCTATTATGTTATTGCAATATTAAGAAATCAGTGTTAGTACTTTTGTTTTACAGACAATATAGATAATATTAAACAGAAAGAAGCCATATAAAAATAACGACATAAAATTTCACGTTCCGTTTGAAGTTTGTGCACCACTGTTTTCTTAATCCAACAGGTTGCTTATTCATATACACAACCCTTCCTCTTTCCATACCTAGTGCCTGCTGCCCGCGCACGACGTCAAGATCAGAAAAACGCGCTTGCTTTGACATCACTGGTCTATACATTGAAGGGATCGAATTCGCAGCCATGCATGTTGGCTTTTTTAATGCATCTGGAGACTGGTGAAAGAAATTTTGAATTTATATTACAGAAAAGTTTGTAGGATCATAATAATAATAATAATAATAATAATAATAATAATAATAATAATAATAAATTATTATTATACATTTACTGCGTCACACTACTTTCGACCAATAAAACGGTACGAAAGGACGTCTTCCAACCAATCATGGCTGCTTATCGCACAATTTTATCGCGTCCCTAGCATTTGTTTAATTTTATCGCGTCCCTAGCATTTGTTTAATTTTATCGCGTCCCTAGCATTTGTTTATTTTTTATCACTACCCTATCATTTGTTTCTTTGTTTGCCAACATTTCAAACTGCACTGGTCTGGACGTCAAAAAACAGAAAATTACAAACCACTCCAGTCGATGCACAGCAGTTTCAAATATGACTCGCATTGGCATTCAAGAACAAGAATTAATAAAGATCACTGGTCATATATGAAAAGCACCATTCGGAAATCCTGAACAAGTTGAGGGATACACCATGTACATCAACGAGTTCACTTCTTTTACGCACACGTCCAATACAACATCAACTGAACCACCAACCACTAAAACATTCAAATTTGAAAATTGTACTTTCAATAATTGTTTCTTTTAAAATTATTCATGTTTATTTTTTTATTACATCATCGTTAATTAAAACGATTCTTGTTTATTTCATCATCCCTAATAAAAACTTTTCTAACACTTGTTTATATTATTTAGGTTATGTTTGTTATAGCTTCTGCTATATATTATGGATAGTCACGTATCAGAGATTGTTTAATACTAAGATTTATTGAAAATCATCTGTCAAGTGACGTTGATTACTGGGATCCGGATGATTGAAGTGAAATGAAAATGTTTAAATAAAAATGAAACTGAATCAACAAAACTTTCTTGAATAGTAACAGTCCACAGAGTTCAATGATGATTCCATAGTTGGCACAACGGATACCGGTAACAAGAAAACATAATCATAAAACACTACTGCCATCTAGCGTAATGTTGAGATGGTACAATAATACATTTGAAGACAGTTGTATTTTCGTAAGCCAATTAATATTTTATTGTATTGGAGTACTTTGTTATGTCTAATCTTTATATACTTTCTTCTAATCGTATAATAGTCAATTAAATCAATTTGATTTTCTCTAGATAAATCAAAACCTCTAGTGAGATTACTGTTGATAATTATACGCTGTGATAGGAGGCGAAATAAGAACATACAAACAATCAAAGTAATCGGAGAAGAAACTGCATGGTGAAATCTGGAGTTATCTTCTGTCGATGTTTGTAAGATTTTAACGGAATTTGTGCAGCCCTGCCGACCGCCAGATCGTCAGCAGGGTCACCTTTATTGCAGTGAGCCCATTAAGATCTTTATGACAAAGGCAGCTCTATAAATAACTCCTCTATTTATTCCTCCATGGCTTTTACTTATTGCTCTGACGTGCAGCCTACATTTTCACAAATGTGGTTCAGCACAGAGTGGCTCCACGATTATGAATTTCTTTCTCATTTTATTGTTTCCTTTTAACACCCATAGTAACTGTTACTGTTATTCAGAACGTATTTACATATAAATGATAAGTGCAGTTGCGGCTCGCCGTAAAAAGAATAGGTGAAGTGCTGTTCACATATACAAATGCATGAACAGCTTTACCAATATAATGAGTGGGCCTACTATTCTTAAACTACGTACAGTTTTAATAGTTCTAGAACACATGAAAATAGGAAAATTAATTTATTTCAGGACTCACCCAATTTCTTGCATACCAAGTCAACCCTCCTATCTTTTAAAGCAGCAAACCTGTCGATGATGTCTTCATAAAATGTCTGAGTGTAACTAAGGGTGGACCAGCGAATAGGGATTATAAAGAATGGACACTTCGCGTCGGTATAGTCGGAGGCACCGATTTTGGCAGATGACCTCGATGACATTTCCAGTAGGCGAGCCAATATTGTTTGTGTAAGCTGCGAGAATGAGATGCGATAACATTCTGAGTCGTTCATATTTTCATAACAGCTCATATCAATTATCCTTATTATGAAACACACCACGGTACAGTCCTACTCAAAGAATGCCTTAAATAAATGTAAATGACTTCCGTTCGCAATGATTTTACAATACGTCGCCTATATTTTCTAAATTAAATTAATTCTTAATTAAAAGGAAAAAGTATTGCATTGCGCATATATATATATATAAACCTACCCTTACCAGATCAATATACAAGATTTGTCCAGTAATAATCTAGGGATCGTCTACTGGTGGTGCGACAATTCAAGTTGATAAAATTACGATTCTTCTTAGTAATCAAAATATAATTTGGTTAATTGGGTAAAATTGCATGCTGCGGAAGTTAGATTTATATAAAGGTATAATAAATAGGATTGTAATGGATAGTACAAGGACAATAATTTCTTCACACGCACATTGTGAATAGAACAGAGAAGAAAGCATTTTAAAATATTCGAAATCGTACAAAATATCGGAGAAACCAATTTTCCCTGCACAAATTGCACCAATTGAAAAATATAATTACCATTCACAATAAATACTGTACTTTATGGATTCTAAAAAGTTGTTTATTAATCTAGAGGTACTGGCTGATGACTATATTAAATTCCAGCACAACATTCATTCAGAATATGTAGAAATTACACTTTGCATTTTACTAAATGTATAGGCTTACTATCAAAAGGTGTTAAATACTCCCTTAAATACTGTACATGTGTTACCTGTGCGATATCCGATGTTTAATTTTTTTAAATATAATTCATAGTACTGAAACTCCCATATTGAATTCGCACAAATTGTATCATTCGTAATTTTCGTCTCGAAACCCCCTAAGATATCTAATTTAATTTTTCACCCATTTTTGTCCCACTCCACTACTTTAGGGACAAAGTCGGACTAAATAATACCTTATTCGTATTCTGTGATCGCAAAGATCCCCAGATATCGACTTTCATCGAGATCGGATGACATGAGATTTCTCACTCCCTTCTATCTTTTCATCAGTACCTTAGGATATGGTATTTAAAAAATCTAAGAATGTTTAACCAATATTGTAGAGAGTAACCTTCATTTTAAATTTTACGTCTCTAGTTAAATATAGTTTAGTGAATTTTTAAAATCGTCGACTTCTTTCTCTCTCCTCTCTGCTCGGAAGTAAAAAAAAAAAAAAAAAAAAAAAAAAAACAAAAACTGAAGTTATTTCAAGGGAGTAGCCTACATGAAATTGAATTTTTTTACTTTCCTTATACATTTTAGAAACAATTCTGAGAGATGAGATGAATAGTCTAACCCAATTTTATGTGTGAATCTTTGTTTTAAATTTAAAGGCAACACGTCTGCTGGTTAAAAAAAATAAATCGGTATAATTATTTAGATCATTACTGCCTCCCATTTTCCATCCCTAATGATCGTATTTCGTAAAACTCAGTCTTATCTATTGACTAAGGATTAATATATTTCCATATATATATATATATATATATATATATATATATATATATATATATAAATAACAGGTTATATTTCCATTTCGTACAATATTCTGGTTACGAGACATAATCATATACTTTGTCTTTTTTGGATTTACTACCAAACCTATCGCTTTACTTGCTTCAAGTAAAATTTCCGTGTTTTACCTAATCGTTTGTGGAGTTTTTCCTAGCATATTCACGTCATCCGCATAGACAAAAAGCTTATGTAACCCGTTCAATTCTGTTATCCTGAACTTTCCTAATGGCATATTCTAGAGCGAAGTTAAAAAGTAAAGGTGATAGTGCATCTCCCTGCTTTAGCCCGCAGTGAATTGGAAAAGCATCAGATAGAAACTGGCCTATACGGACTCTGCTGTAAGTTGCATTGAGACACATTTTAATTAATCGAACAAGTTTCTTGGGAATACCAAAGACACATATAGACTACTGTAATATTTGTTTAGTTTTTGGAGGTGACTGTCCAGAGTGCACAAATACTCGGGCGTGCATGTTTACTCTTATGTCCTACCCATTCCACTGCGACAGAGATAACAGCCGATCTTGCAGCGATGAGGAACTCGCTCTCCAGATCACAATTAGAAAATCCATCTGCCAAAATCCCTGGCGCGACCTATACCTTTGATGTAGCCGGACTGATTTCAATGACCTTCAAGCCAGCTAAAGCGTGAGATTCTGCTTTTTCCCTAGAGTTGGCGCTGACATCACACCAGCTAGCAGTCGACAAAGCGGAAATATAACACATATAATTAATACATCTAGGTATATTATGTACTCAAAATAAATTGGATCCATAAAATAATAAATCCGTCATTAACTGTAATGTCTAGATTCTAGAGTTCCTTTATAATGAGAGTTGAGACGTTGACCCCAACAACAATTAAAATATGTAATGATTTGATAGCGCTGAAAATGGAAAAACAAAACTCTTACGAGAAGTAAAACCATATACCTATATTATATTATATACAAATATTAAACGAATTCGATACTTAATTTTATAATGTAGGCCTACTGTATTATTATATAATATAATGTATTATATCTGAAATATAAAATATTATTATTACAACTAGTTTGTCACTGAGAAATAAGGAAAAGCTGTTAATTTGAATTTACTTGAAGCAAAGCGTTACTGGATTATGCAATAAGGTAGGCGATGTTTGGATCCTGTGTCTCATCTCTATTCTCAATTATTATCTTAGCGTATGCTCGATTACACTAACCTCTAGCGCTTGGAAGTGGAACTATACGCTGGCGCACAGAGAAACAAAACACAGGAAAATTCGCTCAGTGTCCATTCTTTATAATCCCTATTCGCTGGGTGGACAGTATATCTCTATGCAAAGCTATGGGCTAATGATGAGAGTCTCTCCTGTGATGTAGTATTCCGAGTGAAATTTTCAATCTTTTCAAACAGAAAAGCTTCTTTCATCGGAAGAATTTTTTAAAGTTATTTTATACAACTTCTGTACTTTCTTAGACTTTTTAAACAAATAACAAATGGAACTGTAGGTCGTCCAGAATTTAAAACATCTTTTTTATCTTCATATTTAAGTCTACAAAACGACATTTCTAATAAATTAAATTACAAACCGTGTCATTTTCGGGATACATATTTCGCACTCATTAATCAACATTTTCTATGTACTGGTACCTAAGTATTTGTACAGTATAATAGCACTATGGTGTAGGATTAATACACTATGTACACTTATCACTAATATATTCTAAATATATTAAATAATAAATTAATATATACGTAACAATGTTAAACTACTTGCGTACATTTACGCGCGCGTTAAACTTTCAAAAACAAGCGTTGGAACAAAACTGACAAGATCACGAGCTCATTAGAAGAAATAATACACGCCGCGGAAAACAACTTTTAAACTTTGCGAATGTATGCGGGGTGTATTCCTGATAAAATAACATAGAGCCAGCTAATTTACCACTGCAGGGTTGGATGCTTGGAAACAAGAAATGAGGATACTATTCTCGAGTCAGGTAGTACATACTGTGAAATTTCACAGCCCTTAAACAATAGCCCCCGGCCTTGGAGACGAGCTGCAACCCTTCTCTATTATTAGTACCGTTAGATCTGCAAACTGGTTACTCCACCTACAAGTCTGATGGCGAAGTGCATCAACATCGGTTAAAAACGCAGTAATCATAGATTACGAAACGACGGTTAAACAGTAACCGTGGTTAAAATGTAATTTCTGTGCACCATTCATAATCACCGATTACTTAAACATAGTTAGCTGACACTTCTTTTAACCAGAGCAAAGTCTATGATGGTACACTGTTTCTACAAAATGACTAAAGGAAAGCATTCATACCACAGCAAAGATAATATTCAACATCTAAAAACGACTGCGCTCACTCCGTTCTACATCGAAGTGAACATGTCCTACATTTTCGCGTTGCATTTGTTTGCCTTTGGGCGCTGTTATATTTGCGAGTTGCATTTCTTTGTTTTTCATTGCTGTTAGGTTAAAATCGTACAAAATAGAAAATTGAATGCAAAACTGATTATATCCCAATGTGAGGTTAAGTATCGATAGACTTACTTAATAGATTTAAATATATTATATAATAAAGAAGGAATATCCATAAAGGAAAAGGATGCAGAAGATTAGTAAAAATGTGTGTACGACCCAAGATCCCATTTACACCAGGTTACTGTTCATTATCCTAAGATCCATCCATAACCTCTCTTTGTTCAGCCAGTGACAGAGAAAGAGATATTCAAGTATTCCCTCTTAAAATACAGAAAATAACAGTTACATAGAATCTTAACATAAGGAGCTGATCAAGAGAAGAAATATGACTGTTTTTGAGTTATTGCAAGTGAGCCATTTGTAGATTTTGATAAACAAAATCCCTCCTGAAATTTTCTGTCACCTAATTCCTCGTAAAGATTCTCTCTTTCCACTAAAGAAACTTCACGCCCACGCTCTATCCAAGTAATTCAAGTACTGTACAATAATAATCGTCTTCGAAGTAAACATCTGTGGCTCTGGCCGCCATTTTGCTTTACTTGCTCTACTAATCACTGGTTATCTCCTTTAACCGCTCGAAAATGGCCGGTTATAGATTACTGTGGTTAACCTCCTATTTAAGTCGTAACCGAGGTCGAACCACTGTAAAAATGCTTAACCAGAGGTTAGGTGACAATTTTAACTGGTGGTTACACTAACCGACGTTGATGCACGTGGGCGTGACAGTTCTCAGTAACTGAAAGACTGAGAAACGCACTTCACTCATACAATCTTTCTTTTAATGCGTGACGTCACGTTACCATGGAAACCAAGTGCTGTATGAGAATGGGAGCCCAAATAATTTCACCTCTACAGTATTGTAAGTTCCAATAGACACCGCTCAGCGCTCGTAACAGTTGACATTATTCTATTCAGCGGACGGTTACAGGTACTATTTATACAACTAAACACTGTTTATAACGACTGAAAAGAAAACTTTTTCTTATTTTAGAAACACGGTATCGGTAATAACTGGAATTAATTATTAATATGAGATAAAATTGTGTTTTACATGTAAATACGTGAAGTAACACTTCACCTACTTCACCTGAATAACCGCCCCTGGATAAGTGATAAGTGATAAGTGATGGTGGGGACGATACTCGTAGTGGTACAAATGGTTATTGAAAAAAAAAAAAACATTGTTTGCTAGTCTATAATTTGAACTGGTAATGGAAATTACGGGAAAACGGCTGAACGGATTTTAATAAACGACCCCTCATTTTGAAGCTTGGAACCCAAAGTTTTTCAGAAAAATAGTACGAGACGTATCCAGAAAGTACGTTTCCCGATTTTTTCCCCTTGAAAGTAAACGTAATTAGCCGTGTCAATTGCGCATGCGTAACAGATCCATGACGTATCAATCATATGCCAGCCGGACAGGTCCCGCCTGGTGCCAGTAGCGTGGCAGCAGTGGTCCGAAACGGAAGCTCTTATTCCTTCTCCCGCCGCCTGCGAGGTTCGGTTTTGTGATAAAGTTCTTTAATGCACAAAGCATTGCGCCAATTGAAATTCATCGGCTGGTCTGTCAGGTCTATGGACCGAACATCATGAGTAAGCAGATGGTGCGTCGCTGGTGTAGGCAGTTTTCCGAAGGTCGTCAAAGTGTCCATGATGAAGAGCGCAGTGGGCGACCGTCCCTCATCAATGATGATCGTGTTGAGCTGGTGCGGAAGTGCATCATGGAGAACCGTCGCTTCACGATTACGGAGCTGAGCAGCCATTTTCTGCAGATATCGCGATCCTTGTTGCATGAGATTGTCACTAAGCACCTGCTGTTCAAAAAAGTGTGTGCCAGGTGGGTGCCGAAAAATCTGACACCCGAACACAAAATGCAACGTTTAGGAGCAACAGTGACATTTCTGCAACAGTATCACGATGACGGCGACGAGTTCCTCGACAGGATCGTCACGGGCGATGAGACTTGGATTTCGCACTTCACCCCGGAAACCAAGGAGCAGTCAATGCATTGGCGGCATAGTGGATCTCCGGTCAGGACGAAATTCAAACAGACGCTGTCGGTACGGAAAGCGATGTGCACGGTGTTCTGGGACAGGAAGGGCATTCTGCTCATTGACTTCCTTCCAAGAGGTGAAACAGTGAACGCTGACCGTTACTGTGAAACACTGAGAAAATTGATAACGTGCCATTCAAAACAAGAGGCGTGGAATGCTTACTGCAGGTGTTGTGCTCGTCCACATACGGCTCGGTGCACAGCAGCTGTTTTGATTGAATTTGGCTGGGAGTTGTTTGATCGCCCACCCTACAGTCCTGATCTTGCTCCCAGCGATTTTCAAATTTTCTTGGACTCAAGAAATTCCTGTCCTCCGGTGAGCTTTTTGGCAACGACGAAGAGCTGAAGACGTCTGTCACACGCTGGTTCCATTCACAGGCGGCAGAGTTCTACGACAGAGGGATACAAAAGTTGATCCCACGATACGACAAGTGTCTCAATTCTGATGGTGGCTATGTTGAAAAATAGCTGAAACATTGCTGTACCTGTTGCCAATAAAATAAATGTTTTTCTGAAAGTGTGTGTTCCTTTTTTTAAATAGGGAAACTTACTTTCTGGCTGCGCCTCGTAGTTTTCAGTGAAATGTAAATTTTTCAACATAATTTTCCTATTTTCCAAAATCCATCTGTCGTCAGTTTTGAGAACCAGCTAATTGCATTTCAGAATAAAACAAAACACACATTACAGTAAACAATATTACACGAAGGCCATGATCTTCAAGAATGCTGACATATTTAGAGCTCAAATTAAATTGGTTATTAAAAACTTAACTTACTAAAAATAATTTACAGGTTCGATTCTGTGGTGTGTAATTTTCTGGGTACAGCTGTGTATTGGATATTAAAAACTACAAAACTTGAGGTGGTTTGATGACATTATTACCATTAGAAATGAAATATTATTGTAGTTAATGCCATGATGTGACTATTTTTCATTATTTATACATATTAATGCTATATTGATGACATGAAAGTTAAACGTTTTGGGGTTATATAAGTAGATGTAGAGAATAACTTAAATTAGAATTTGATTTCTATATTTTACTGAGTGGCAGCTATATAGTATATATTACTGAAAGCTGTAAAACTTACGTAACTTATTATTAAAAATCAAATATTTGTATAGTTATTAATCAAGTGGGGTTGGGTCTTTTTCATATATTTAATGGCGGTGTGATGCAGATATTTATATGCGTGGTTCTCTTCAGTATTGGCTCGAGAAGAGTATCTTTCATTATTATGGAAGCAAATAACTTTCCGAATGTCTGGAATTCTTCATTGAAAATAAATCTGGAAAATATTTATTTGAACGTCTAATGAATTTAGTTTGCAGCATTTGCTGCACAAGCCACTGGTATTAATTTATTCCGGAATATCTATGATAAGACTTTATTGTGTTAAATTTTAACGTACCTTGTTTACATGTTTCGACCTATTTATGGGTCAACTTCAGAACTGGTCGTTGTTGGTCTTGGCGCAACTTGTTGTTTCCTGTGAGGGTGCGTTCGTAGTGTAGAGTCAAAGAGTGTAGGCCTATGTGTTTTGAAATTGAGTTGTGTGTTGAGACTCTTTGACCACCCGAATTCATAACAGAGGACCAAAGTACCGAACCTTTTCATGCATTTATGACTTTCTTAATAGTATTGTCGACACCCAGTCTGCACATTGAAATGGTCACGTACCGTACTATATGTCGTACACCAATAATACAACTCTGAAGTCACAATTTTAAACTTATTTTCGAAGTAAATATGACGAATTTTCATGGGTTCCTGATCACTTTCATTGCGATATTGAAAATAACAAACTTTTATTGAGTGAAAGAGAACAGGTAATTGCAGTCTCGAATGACACCGGACTTAAAATGAAATTCCAAGCCGAAGGTGTGGTTAATTTCTGGACCTCATCACAAGTGAATAGAGAATATAGTGAACTGTACAGTGGTGCTTTAGAGATTATAATTTAGTTTGCTTCTACGTATCTGTGTGAGAATGGATTTTCATCACTAATAAAAAGAAAGTACTGAAATCGACTCAATGTATGTGACGATCTCCGACTTAAGCTTACAATAAGTATTTAATGAATTTCAATCTTAAGGCATATAAACTTGCAAATGTTTATTTGCTATTTAATAACAATATATGAACGTTTTCGCCGTTTAGGGCATCTTCAGATATAACAAAACATATTATCTGGACCTATGATAACATATTATGCAAATTACAAGGAAAATAGAGAACAATATATGTGGTACATGAAATGCATGAGCATATTCATCCTGTTTCATGTTATATCTACATAAAGCTCATGAATTTCATGTACCACATATATTGTTCTCTATTTTCCTTGTAATTTGCATAATATATTATCATAGGTCCAGATAATATGTTTTGTTATATCTGAAGATGCCCTAAACGGCGAAAACGTTCATATATTGTTATTAAATAGCAAACAAACATTTGCAAGTTTATATGCCTTAAGATTGAAATTCATTAAATACTTATTAATAATTTACCAGGCATATTGATATATTAAAATGAATTGTAAATTAAGCTTACAAGCATACGTCCAAATATAGAACAACTGTGCAAGAATCGGCAGGCTCATTCATCTCATTAATGTGAGCACCAACATTTATTTATTTTTTTAGTTAATTAGTTAAAGATTATCCAAACTCTAATGGGCGTACCTTGAATTATAAAAAAACAAAATGAATTTTCTTCTATTAACATTAACTTAATTAGTTAATACTGATATAAAATGAATTGAATTAAATTAATTTTAATCAATTAATTATTTTTAAAATATAAGTATACTGGTATTAAAATATGCTACAAAAATGATAAATTTGCTTTCGAAGGGAACAAGAGTAAGGTGGTCCGCAGAACTTCTCTGACTTAAAAAACTGGTCCGCACTTCAAAATAGTTTGAGAAACGCTGAGTTAAAATATTGAGAATTAAATCAACGACTTTCCCAAAATACGCTATGAAATTTTTCATGTAAAACAATTTTTTTTTCGGAAAGGAACCAAAAACAAGCAAAAGTCTATTAGATATTTTTATTTAAAATAACTCAAAGACTACCACCCTGAAATTAATAACATTGTTTAGGTTCATTCTGTATGTAAATTATATATAAGTTTGTTTCGAAAATAACGTCCTTTAATGTAGTTAAGTAAATAAAAAAACACTACATTTTACTCTGTTAACGACAAACTCCCTTTACGTAATCTGTTGTCAGAAATGGGAAGATTAAACTAATATTATTAAACACTGATACCGACAGATATCCGTCCCCGTTTCGTGACCCACAGTTTAGGCACTGCTGGCTCAAATCAGTTGTGTCGCAGGAAAGTGACCACAGAGTTGGTTAATGTGGTTTTAACAGAATGACCGTCCCATAATAGCAGGCGTGTCGATAACTATTAATTGGAAAACACCTACGTGACGACTAGGAGTAGCATGATGGCGTCTCTATCAGCTGGTTCCATTGCTGATGAGGTTCTAATAGCCCAAATTACTTAATCTTTCGTCACAAACCTGCGACAACGAAGTGGCGTCATGATCCCTAATACTGACAGACACAACTGCGGAAGTAATAAGCTGGATAGGATTTATGTACTGTTCTCCAACCAGGAGATCAACCGTGAAAGGAATGTGCTTACTATTGCCTCATCTATTGGAACGAAGTAGATAGATAATATTACCGTTATAACGCCAGTTTAAAAACCATGCGCTCTCCTGCATATGTTATTTCCTGTATGGAGAGATTAAAAGACCAGGAACCCGTTTCACAATCCTTACAAATTACAAATTAACAATTTACAAATAACAAGTAAAAGATTAAAAATGCTTGTAAATTGTGTTTCACAATGCTATTTTATTAATTTGTAAAGTCTGACGAACTTTACAAAATCAGCTAAAGAAATTTACAAATACGCGTTATTGGTTACACAGGATCGACAGTTTACAAAAATCGCTAAGGAGCAGAGCTAAAGTCGCTGTATTTTTACTACTATCGATACATATGTTTATATTTTGTACTAAAATAGATTATTCTAAGCTTGCTGATTCATATTTCACCAACAGAAAATATAAAGTAAAAAGGTAAAGGTATCCCCGTAACATGCCATGAAGGCACTTGGGGGCATGGAGGTAGAGCCCCATGCTTTCCATGACCTCGGCACTAGAATGAGGTGGTGTGGTCGGCACCACGCTCTGACCGCCTTTTACCCCCGGGAAAGACCCGGTACTCAATTTTATAGGAGGCTGAGTATACCTCGGGGCCGTTCTGAAAGTTTGGCAACGAGAAAAATCCTGTCACCACCTGGGATCGAACCCCGGACCTTCCAGTTCGTAGCCAGCTGCTCTACCAACTGAAATATAAAGTATTGTTAAAAAAAAGTATTTAGATTTTTATATATTGGCGACAATGGAGTTTCATGTGATGTGATTGGTCGAATATACCAATACGTCTATTACTTAAATGAACAAAGTTAGCACAAAATTCAGTCAAATAAGTAATTAACAGATTTGGTCCACGTACAGATATGCAATTGATAAAATAATTACGATGTCTAACCACAAACCAGGTTAATTTTTTGTGTTGATCCATCAGTATTTATTAATATTGCATCCATAACCTCACAAACATTAGTGATCCCAGCAGCACTATAAAAATTCTGTGCTATAGTAAATAACATTTTGATGATCAAAAACCTGCCCCGAATTTAACTCTTTTAACAACATCAACTACCCTGTGGGCACTTTTGCACACTGATATCTTAGAAATTCCGTGCTTATCTGCTAACCCACGGAACTGACTGCATCCAGTGCAAAACAATACAGTTCTCGCTTTGAGGTTAGGGGCTAGGGCATCACTTTTCTCTTTTGGATGTTGGATATGATGTCCCATATCTTGTAGGAGAGATTCCAGCGAAACGGGACTCGAAACGACTTCAGAATACCGCATAAGTAGTGTCGCTATTGCATTATTGAATTATTTATTTTTGGTGCAGGGAACTTCTTTATTAAGTGCGAGTATTTATTAAATACAGTCTTCGTATATAAATACATACGCGGTATTCTTAAGTATAGCGCGGGACTCATTCGAAACCTTTCATTACATTTTTATACAATGATACGAACGTGTTATTAATTCTTGCCCGGAGAATTTTACGTATACGTCTTCGTTTAATTAGACCTAAATTCAATATCTTCGTCTGAGTCATTAGAACTCCTTAATAACATAAAAACTGCTTTAGTTTAATTCTTAATATTATCCAGTTACTCAAAAATTAATTTAATAAGTATTTATTTATTGCATTTATTCATAATTTGTTGCAATATCAAACTTTACACATCTCAGAGGTATTGTAGAGAATGTGCTAATTTTACAAGTGAAATTTACACGTTTGTAAAATTACTCTTCATTGTGAAACAGAATACTTGTAAAGTGAGCAAAATTTAATTTGTAAAGATTTGATTTCCTTTGTAAAGTTCAACATTACAAACAAATATTGTGAAACAGAAGTTTACAATTTACAAGCAAAGTTTACAATTTACAAAGATTGTAAACATTGTGAAACAAGCCCCAGGAGATTAACTGTCATCTAATTTTGTAACTAGGGTAGTATCAATATGTCACGTGTGTGACCTTATGACATCTTATGACATCAACATTCATTCACAGCATTACCCCCCTTCATCTCATCCGGCGGAGACTTTCTCGTGGTTGGAGCACAGCATTAGAAATGAAGAGAGTAGCCATGGATATTTGCATGTCGGAGTGATTTAATCCGACAGAAGTCTTTCAATGTAATCTGCAACTCTACAATAATTTTAATTTTTAATTTTACAACACCGTCCCGTACTCTGTTTTCATACAGAAGGAAGCCTCCCTCTGAAATTTAAAACGGTCTGGCCACCTCCACTTCGAGGTGGGACTGCTATAAACGACGTTTAACAGCTAATTTGACAATTACAAATTTAAATACCGGTAAAGGAATATACTCGTATGAACACAAAAGACAGAACCTCATTAAAATAATCTAACCTAAAAATATTACAGGTGTTCCTAATTCCCTCATTTTTCTCGTTCTTGAAATTTCGTTGCGACGGGCAACAACATTTTAGTCTTATTTTTACCTCTATATTACACCTACAAAGTTTGTATAGGTACTTATGAATCACCCTGTATAAAGCAGTACTGTCTGTCTTTAAGTTTCCTGATTAAAAGTATCCAAAATTGTAACAAAAGAGTCGTGAACACGTTTTTTGGAACGACCTTCGAGTTTTTTTCCCGATTCATTTTCTTTCACGTCATTTCTTTTCTTCATGGTGACACACAAGACGCAATTTAAGACACACTCGTCGTTTTAAGTGTTCTCTCCAAAACATGACTAACTGAAATTGTGTTCCATTCCTTGCATTGTCATATTCACTCTGGAAATGCATATAAGCACGAGACACGGCTTCCTTGGTATCAGAGTGTATGTAATGTTCTCTACCACTTTTTAAATAGAAAGTAATATTATTAAAATTCACTTTTATATGATAATATAGGAGTGACATTGTATCAGTATTTCCTGTAAATACTTATTCAATGGTTTTTGAGATTCGAGACCCCAGGTCAAGGTGAGATTGGTTTTTTTTTTTTTTTTTTTTTTTGAAAAAAAAATGTGACTTAGGAAATTTCAATAACTTTGAAAAATTACATTAAATTATTCATTAGACCATATTTGGGCATCGTGCCTCACTTGAGAATTTGTGCCTCACCGACCTTCACAGAGTTTATCGCTCTGAGTGTCATCATCTTCACACTCCCCGTTCCTCCCTCACGTAGCTCCTAGGCGTGGGCAGGTTCTATATCAGTTTCATAAGCAATATCAGTGGTGGCATAATGACATTATCAAAGCAGTGTGTACGCGTTAGAAAACGATTATTTCATGAGAAATGGGAGGAAGAGATTTTTTGCTGTTTAGAAGGGGAGAACATACGATGCTCGAAAATCCCATTAGGCATTAATAAATGTAATATACAACGACATTACTCCTTATGTCACAAAGAACATGCTGAATTAGAAGGTAAGACAAATTAAATGTTATTTTTCGTACTATTCCGAAGAAAATTTATGATCTTAACATTTGCATAGTATACTAAATATGACATTATACCTTAAACACGCTGCATTAAAAGGTACGAGGAATTAAATGTTGTTTGTACGTATTATTTCCAAAAGAAATTTATAAAAAAAATATCAAATGTGCGTAGAAAACGAAATATGATTTTCTGAAATTATTTTAGGTCGAGAACGTGCAAATCTATTAAGTAATCTTGATAAACGCCAGAATATTCAAGAAAATAAACGTAGACAACGTGATGGAATATTATTGGCTAGTTACGCATTTTCTCGCCTGTGATTTAAATCAATTCAATGATGGAGAAATAGTAAAGAGGTTTATGATTAAAGCTGCCGAATTAATTTGCCAAATTGGATAAAAGTTTTCGAGTCTCTCACGTTAACCAAGCGCTTTCCTAATAATTCGCCACTGACCGCCTTAGCGATTACGATAAGGTGACGCAGGTCTCAGCAGTTTATATTTCCCATCCTACTCTGCAATCTCCTCTCCTAGTAAACTATTTCAAATCGAGTGCCTCACGTAACCGAAAATTGTGCCCATATATGCATTAGACACTAAACAGTTTGAGAATAATATTGTAGAAATTTACAAAAATACTCTTCACACAATAAAAATGTTTTAAAGGGAAAAAGGTGTTGAAAATGAAACAAAGTCACCCTGGTTGACGGGACTGTTTTTGAACTTGCCTTTTCTGTACTGCTTTGCGGACAAAGAGGGCTATGTACTGTTTTCCAACCAGGAAATTAACCGTGAAAGGAATGTGCTTAGTATTGCTTCTTCTATTGGAGCGAAGTAGATAGATAATATTAGCGTTATAACGTCAGTTTAAAAAACATGCGCTCTCCTGCATATGTTATTTCCTGTATGGAGGGATTAAAAGACAAGAGATTAACCGTGATCTAATTTTGTAATTAGAGTAGTATAAATATGTGTGTATTAGTGTTATTGTTTGTGCTTTGAGAGTTAGCCAATGGAGGTGCATGTACCCAAGTGTGTGACCTTCATTCATAGCATCACCCCGCTGCGTCTCATTCCCCTGATGGCGAAGTGCATCAACATCGGTTAAAAACGCAGTAATCATAGATTACGAAACGACGGTTAAACAGTAACCGTAGTTAAAATGTAATTTCTGTGCACAATTCATAATCACCGATTACTTAAACATAGTTAGCTGACACTTCATTTAACCAGAGCAAAGTCTATGATGGTACACTGTTTCTACAAAATGACTAAAGGAAAGCATTCATACCACAGCAAAGATAATAGTCAACATCTAAAAACGACTGCGCTCACTCCGTTCTACATCGAAGTGAACATGTCCTACATTTTCGCGTTGCATTTGTTTGCCTTTGGGCGCTGTTATATTTGCGAGTTGCATTTCTTTGTTTTTCATTGCTGTCAGGTTAAAATCGTACAAAATAGAAAATTGAATGCAAAAATGATTATATCCCAATGTGAGGTTAAGTATCGATAGACTTACTTAATAGATTTAAATATATTATATAATAAAGAAGGAATATACATAAAGGAAAATGATGCAGAATATTAGTAGAAATGTGTGTACGACCCAAGATCCCATTTACACCAGGTTACTGTTCATTATCCTAAGATCCATCCATAACCTCTCTTTGTTCAGCCAGTGACAGAGAAAGAGACATTCAAGTATTCCCTCTTAAAATACAGAAAATAACAGTTACATAGAATCTTAACATAAGGAGCTGATCAACAGAAGAAATATGACTGTTTTTGAGTTATTGCAAGTGAGTCATTTGTAGATTTTGATAAACAAAATCCCTCCTGAAATTTTCTGTCACCTAATTCCTCGTAAAGATTCTCTCTTTCCACTAAAGAAACTTCACGCCCACGCTCTATCCAAGTAATTCAAGTACTGTACAATAATAATCGTCTTCGAAGTAAACATCTGTGGCTCTGGCCGCCATTTTGCTTTACTTGCTCTACTAATCACTGGTTATCTCCTTTAACCGCTCGAAAATGGCCGGTTATAGATTACTGTGGTTAACCTCCTATTTAAGTCGTAACCGAGGTCGATCCACTGTAAAAATGCTTAACCAGAGGTTAGGTGACAATTTTAACTGGTGGTTACACTAACCGACGTTGATGCACGTGGGCATGAGACTTTTTCCCGGTTGGAGTACAGTAATATACATCAATTACTGCAATAGTGTCAGTGTTTTTGAACAATTTGTTCACCCTTGGCGGACAGCATTGACTTGAAACGATAACGTTGATACATTTAAATAGCCATCATTAACAATTGATAAGCTCTGCTCGTGGTTCGAATCTTAAACAGCTACGCAGAATATAGTTAATTTCCGTCCTATCTCTCACGTGGAAGAACGGTGATTCTCATTTTTTGAAGCATTTTCGAAATACAACTGTCTCTGTACGTCAGGTCACATGTTTAGAACACAAATTGACTGACGTCGTCAAGAAGTAAAATTATACCCACGAGAAGCTACACTGAAAGATTGGTTTCCTTGTTCTATTCTTGTTTGTTTGTCACTTACAGACCTTGGAAGCACTTTGTTCGCAGTCATTATCAGGCCTTCTTCGAGTCCTGGCGCGTTTTTAGAATCAAACATGTAATAATAAAATAATAATAATAATAATAATAATAATAATAATAATAATAAATATTCTTTTGAGAAGATTAACTCCGTACGTAGATGAAATTATTGGGGATCATCAGTGTGGTTTTAGGCGTAATAGATCGACTATTGATCAGATTTTTTGTATTCGACAGATATTGGAGAGAAAAAAATGGGAGTATAAGGGTACAGTTATTCATAGAGTTCAAAAAGGCATATGACTCAGTTAAGAGGGAAGTATTATATGATATTCTTATTGAATTTGGTATTCCCAAGAAACTAGTTCGATTAATTAAAATGTGTCTCGGTGAAACATACAGCAGAGTCCGTATAGGTCCGTTTCTATCTGATGCTTTTCCAATTCACTGCGGGCTAAAGCAGGGAGATGCACTATCACCTTTACTTTTTAACTTCGCTTTAGAATATGCCATTAGGAAAGTTCAGAATAACAGGCAAGGTTTGGAATTGAACGGGTTACATCAGCTTCTTGTCTATGCGGATGACGTGAATATGTTAGGAGAAAATCCACAAACGATTAGGGAAAGCACGGAAATTTTACTGGAAGCAAGTAAAGAGATAGGTTTGGAAGTAAATCCCGAAAAGACAAAGTATATGATTATGTCTCGTGACGGGAATATTGTACGAAATGGAAATATTGGAGATTTATCCTTCGAAGGGGTGGAAAAATTCAAATATCTTGGAGCAACAGTAGCAAATATAAATGACACTCGGGAGGAAATTAAACGCAGAATAAATATGGGAAATGCCTGTTATTTTTCGGTTGAGAAGCTTTTATCATCTAGTCTGCTGTCAAAAAATGTGAAAGTTAGAATTTATAAAACAGTTATATTACCTGTTGTTCTGTATGGTTGTGAAACTTGGACTCTCACTCTGAGAGAGGAACATAGGTTAAGGGTGTTTGAGAATAAGGTGCTTAGGAAAATATTTGGGGATAAGAGGGATGAAGTTACAGGAGAATGGAGAAAGTTACACAACGCAGAACTGCATGCATTGTATTCTTCACCTGACGTAATTAGGAACATTAAATCCAGACGTTTGCGATGGGTAGGGCATGTAGCACGTATGGGCGAATCCAGAAATGCATATAGAGTGTTAGTTGGGAGACCGGAGGGAAAAAGACCTTTGGGGAGGCCGAGACGTAGATGGGAGGATAATATTAAAATGGATTTGAGGGAGATGGGATATGATGATAGAGACTGGATTAATCTTGCACAGGATAGGGACCGATGGCGGACTTATGTGAGGGCGGCAATGAACCTTCGGGTTCCTTAAAAGCCATTTGTAAGTAAGTAAGTAAGTAATAATAATAATAATAAACCATTAGCCACACTATTACCAGACTACTACTCCGAGTAATAGATTTTGGAATACTGAGGGAAACCGAAGTGGTATACAGCAAATATTGTCCCAGATAACATCTCTCCACACAAATTAGACAAATTACACTTCACTCGAATCTTCTGCATGAAATGCCGAGTTCCAACTCTTCGAAGAAGAATGAGCATTTTCTACTCAAATGTGCATATCGTCGTTGATTTTATAAAACCTCCTATGTGACAGTACAGAAAATAATTTTTCAGCAGGAAGAAAAAATTAATTAAAAATCAATGGGCCTACATAGGAATATGAAATAATTCGGTAGAAAACGTTGGTGAATATGGTAAACATAAATTACATCATCAAGGATCAGTGTAGGCCTTTTGTTGTTATATATGAGCCGTTGAGAGCAGAAGTGGTGTAAGTCAAAAATGGGTAATGAGGTTTAAAGTAAAAATTCTGTAAAATACAGCGCAAAGTAGCAATTAATATGTCCTTAGTGCTATCCACTGACTACTAATAGTTTAAATAAGTTGAATATTAATTGCTACTATGCGCTGTATTTTACAGAATGTTTACTTTAACCCTCATTACCCATTTTTGACTTACACCACTTCTGCTCTCAACGGCTCTTATAACAATAAAGAAGCAGAAGACGACAGGGAACTGATTATTATGTGAAGTGAACGTAAATGTATTAGATGTCAGTTAAATAATAATAATAATAATAATAATAAAGTCAGAATAGGAGAAGAAATGTCAGAAGGAAGTGAAATTGGGTGAGGAATACGTCAAGGATGCCCTTTATCACCTACCCTGTTCAACATCTACTTGGAGGATTTAGTAAAAAACTGTTTTCAAAACATGGGAGGGGTGATAGTAGGAGGAAGAAGAATAAAATGCATGAAATTCGCAGATGATATGGCGTTGTTAGCAGAAAAGGAGATGATACTAAAGGATATGCTACTGTAGCTAAATGACAGCTGTGAGCAGTATGGGATGAAGATAAATGCAAACAAGACGAAGAGCATGGTCATAGGAAAAAAACTACAGAAGATAAACTTGCGAATTCTAAATGAAGCAGTAGAGCAAGTGAACAGCTTCAAATACTTGGGGTGTACTATAAGCAGTAACATGAGCTGCTGCCAGGAAGTCAAAAGGAGGATAGCGATGGCAAAGGAAGCTTGTAATAGAAAAAGGAGCATCTTATGCGGACCTCTGGACAAAAAACTAAGGAAGAGACTAGTGAATTGCTTTGTATGGAGTGTGGCATTGTATGAGGCAGAAACATGGACATTACGACGAAGTGAAGAGAAGCGAATAGAAGCATTTGAAATGTGGATATGAAGAAGAATGGAACGTGTGAAGTGGACAGACAGAATAAGAAATGAAGCTGTGGTGAAGAAAGAATGTTGCTGAAACTGATCAGGAAGAGAAAAAGGAATTGGTTGGGTCACTGGCTGAGAAGAAACTGCCTACTGAAGGATGCACTGGAAGGAATTGTGAACGGGAGAAAAGTTCGGGGCAGAAAAAGATGTCAGATGATAGACGACATTAAGGTATATGGATCATATGAGGAGACAAAGAGGAAGGCAGAAAATAGGAAAGATTGGAGACAGCTGGGTTTGCAGTGAAAGATCTGCCCTTGGGCAGAACACTAAATGAATGAATTGAATAATAGTAATAATAATAATAATAATAATAATAATAATAATAATAATAATAATAATAATAATAATAATCCTCCAATTATTCTTCATCATGAGGGCAACGCTGTGACAAAAAAAAAGACGCTTGGTTCATGGATGAACTTACTTACTTACTTACTTACTTACTGGCTTTTAAGGAACCCGGAGGTTCATTGCCGCCCTCACATAAGCCCGCCATTGGTCCCTATCCTGAGCAAGATTAATCCATTCTCTATCATCATATCCCAAATTCCTCAAATCCATTTTAATATTATTTTCCCATCTACGTCTCGGCCTCCCTAAAGGTCTTTTTCCCCTCCGGCCTCCCAACCAACACACTATATGCATTTCTGGATTCGCCCATACGTGCTACATGCCCTGCCCATCTCAAACGTCTGGATTTAATGTTCCTAATTATGTCAGGTGAAGAATACGAGTACAATGCGTGCAGTTCTGTGTTGTGTAACTTTCTCCATTCTCCTGTAACTTCATCCCTCTTAGCCCCAAATATTTTCCTAAGCACCTTATTCTCAAACACCCTTAACCTATGTTCCTCTCTCAAAGTGAGAGTCCAAGTTTCACAACCATAAAGAACAACCGGTAATATAACTGTTTTATAAATTCTAACTTTCAGATTTTTTGACAACAGATGGATGATAAAAGCTTCTCAGCCGAATAATAACACGCATTTCCCATATTTATTCTGTGTTTAATTTCCTCCCGAGTATCATTTATATTTGTTACTGTTGCTCCAATATATTTGAACTTCTCCACCTCTTCAAAAGATAAATTTCCAATTTTTATATTTCCATTTCGTACAATATTCTCGTCACGAGACATAATCATATACTCACAATACATGTAATTGAAGGAGGAAGACATTACAGCAGCAATATGAAAGCATAGACATCAAAATCGAAGTTAAAATGAACTTTGTTATTGACTCCTGGTCGTCATAAAATGGAACATTCGCTGTACACCGCGAGGAAAGCAACCAGGGAATCACATATTATGAGCATTTATAAGATACAGCTGATAAGCAGCGCAACACGTTTCTCAGTTGCTATTGTTCGTTATCTCGACAGTTACAAAACAAAGAGATTCCAGCCACATTTCTTCCGTAAGAAGTCATAAAATACCGGTGTAACTTGGTTACCATGGAATGCACTACACACCAAATCGGTCGCCGGCAGCGTCGTTAAATTGAGAAACGAGACAGACCCCTGACTGCCTTTTGTGGGGCTTTTATCTCGCCAGTAGTGGTTAGCTGTACCATGGGAATTCGTCCCATGGATTGCCTTGTTAATTCGGGACTTCTTGGGGTGGTTTTCATGGGAAGAAAGTTATAAAAATGTTCGGTTTCGTGAACTATGACACACCCGAACTAGAAAGAATCTTCATCCCATCTCATGTCACTTTCGGAACTATATCGTCCTGTCAAACAAAGTTCATCGTCGTCACCAGCATCTGCCTCTCTGTTTTAATTTCTCTTCTATCTGGATACATCAGATGAGGAAGAAACAAAGGTGCATCGTGTGGTAGCCGAGGATACAACTGTGATGTCGAGTGAAGGAAAAAACGGGGAATTCATATTTCTAGAGGGAAACGAGAATTTTCGCTTAGCGGAAAATTTCTATCGACTTACCTACTAAGCGCGTATTATGATTTTACGATTTTATAAAATATGGATTATAACTAAACAAATTAATAATAATAATAATGATAATAATAATAATAACAATAATAATAATAATAATAATAATAATAATAATAGTAATTGATATTGTTGATGATCATAATTCTTAATGATTGGTCATGTTGATATTGATGATTCTTTGATGATGATGATGATGATGATGATAATAATAATAATAATAATAATAATAATAATAATAATGATTTATTTAACCTGGCAGAGTTAAGGCCATACGGCCTTCTCTAACACACAACCAGGAGTAAAAACTGCGTTACAAAAGACACTACAAATTTACAAAGTACACTACAATTTTACACACAAAACTGGATAAGATATAATAATAATAATAATAATAATAATAATAATAATAATAATAATAATAATAATAATAAAATGTAACAACAAGTAAGAAGAAATCAGACATAATATAAAACATACAGAAAGAAAGAAAAAAGCATAATAAAATGTGAACAGCAGGTCAAAATAAAAGAGACATACAAAGTATAAAAAAATAAAACAACTATTGATAATAATAATAATAATAATAATAATAATAATAATAATAATAATGATAAAAAATAAGAATAGTAATAATAATAATGATAATGATAATAATAATAGACCTAATAGTAATAATAATACTAATAGTAGTAATAAAATAGTTCAGTACAAAGCATACAATGAATACAATATTTTTAAGTACACATAGTAAGGAAAATTATGATTATATATAGCTCAACTTATCACATTAGAGATATACCATTATCGGAAAATATGAAAACAAAAATACTGTATAAAATAAGTTAAATATCACTAGAACATAAAAAAGTGAATACGTGGAAACATGCAATACAACACTTGTCATAATAGTAAGTTAGTTTGGCAACTAGTCATAAGATAATTTTCTAACTTGGATTTGAAAGATTTCAATGCTCAATGTAGGTAAACAATGGTTAATGTATTAATTATTTAATATTCTGCAAATCTGGCTTTCAGGTAGTAGCTCCCTGTAAAGCAGGTTTGAATAATTTCAAGGAAAAATTGTTCCGGGGCCGGGTATCGATCCTGGGAACCCCTTCGCTTCGCTTCACAAATTAAGTCACACAGCATTTGTGTGCACTCATAGTTGAGTTCTGGCGTCTTGTCAGCTCATTTGAGTTGTGTGGATATAAAGGAAAAATTGTGACGGTGTCGTGTCCAGTTCCTGGGGTAGCTCAGTCGGAAGAGCGTTCGCGCTAAGCGAAGGGTCCCGGAATCGATATCCGGACCCGGAACAGTTTTTCCTTGAAATTATTTATAGTATTGATTTCTATTAATTCATTCCTAGTTTTCTGTCAAAGGGCAGGTATTTCACTACAAACCCAGCATTCCCAAATCTTCTTTATTTTCCCCTTTTACCTTGTCTCCGCCTAGGATCCATATATTCTAATGTCTGTCAACTGATATCTTTTTCTGCTCCCAACTTTTCTTCCGTTCACCATTCCTTCCAGGGCATCCTTCAATGTACAGTTTCTTCTCAGCCAGTGATCCAACCAATTCCTTTTCCTCTTCCTGATCAGTTTCAGCATCATTCTTTCTTCATGTACTTCATGAACACAGATTCATTTCTTAATCATTCTGTCCATTTCACACGCTCCATCCTTCTCCATATCCATATTTCAAATGCTCTTAGTCTCTTCCCTTCACTCTATCGTAATGTCCATGTTTCTATCCCATATATTGCCACACTCCACACAAAGCACTTCACTAGTCTCTCCCTTACTTCTTTTTCTAGAGGTCCGCAGAAGATGTTCCTTTTTTTATTAAAAGTTACTAACCTTCTTTTGGCTTTCTGGCAGCAGCTCATGTTATGCTTATAGTACATCCCAAGTATTTGAAGCTGTCCACTATTGCCTCATTTCTATTTCTCACGTTTACCTTTTTTATTTGTCTTCTGAGAACTATGATTTTTTTCTTGTTTGCATTTATCTTCATCCCATATTACTCACAGCTGTCATTTAGCTTCAGTAGCGTACTATCCCTCTTCTGCTAACAATGCCATATCTTCAGCAAATCTTATATACTTTAGTGGTCTTCCTCCTACTGTCACCCCTCCCATGTTCTGAAAACAGTTCTTCACTAAAACCTCCAAGTAGATGTTCAACAGGGTAGATGATAAAGGATATCCTGATAATATTGCTGATCGATGATAATTTATAATAATTAGTAGACTTGCCACACGCAGCATGCAATCAGGTTGCAGATGTACGGTAGTATAGAAGAGGTGAGCGATCGCCCGGTCTCGTAGTATAAGCAATTCATGTTAAGAGATGTGACCAGTCCAAGTAGATAGAGCAGCTACAGTTAATGTATACCTAAGTAAGCACTTGTTTTTGCATTACTGTAGTTGGAATAGTCAAAGCTTAACATTTGTTCAGTGCAGACAAGAATTCAATCAAACATACTACAATGGGAGTGTTGCTGTTCCAAACAATTGCCCCTGGAATACCCTTACCCCCGCAGCCAGTCTTGACCCGTTGGAAAACGTGGTTGGATGCTGTTAATTATTATGCAGAATATTACGGCAAAATAATGGAGGTAATTGATGCATTGGATAGCACAGACAGTTCCGCTGTTGCAGCTGTAAAATTTTTGCCTTCTGGACAGTTATTGGAAGATATTCTATTCATTGATTCTAATTTTAAAATCGTGTCCAAAAGCATCACCCTGTTAGAATCGTCTAAACTACAACTCTCAGAAGCCCTTAATATAGTGGATAAAGTATCGCAAACCGTTATCCAAAATAACAATTCACTAATTTCAGAAAAAGTGAAATGTAAGTTGAGGAACATTATTGCTAAAAATTCTGCCTATTCACAACTTGGTATTATAAATGATGTACTATCAGATCACGACAAGACATCTGAAGTTGGTGTACTAAAAAGTAGTGACTTTCCGTTCTTCAAATATGCACTTATTACAGCGTGTGATGTTGAACGTACATTTTCCCAATATAAAAACTGTTTGAGTGACCATCGGAGGAGGTTTACTTTGCAGTCGCTCAAAATGTACGTAATTCTTCACTGCAATGCACATATTCAAGGATGATGTGAGTATATTACATTAAATTTAAAGAGTTAATATATCTCACTACAAAATAATTGTGTATTTACATGTTTAGACATTTCCTACTTCAATGATCATTCATTATATTTCTTGAATGCAGGATACAGGTTTTACTGTAACCGCATTATACTGCTCAGTGTTTACATCAGAGGCATACTCCATCCTTTGCACGCCCCCTTCTCATACAGTCTATACCGCGTGCGCAGTGAACCTTGCGATTCATGTGGCAATTCCACGAAGTCTAGTAATTAGTGTTGCTGATATCATCTATTATCAGCCAGTACATCTCACTTGACGTATTTCAATAGCGTGGACTGTTTTCGTGTAAATTGGATTTAAAAACTACTAATTTCAAGCCGCTGAACACTGAACAATGCGACCATCTTGCAACATTGTAGCCAGAAAGGGAATTAGGAGATAATGCGGTAAGATAGACAGACCTGAGTTCGTCGATCTCTTACATCTGTATTACAAGAAGAAAGAGGCGGCGATGTTGACAGACTATTGAAATTTCTAACTCAATTTTCTAATTAACCGTGCATTTAACCGCGAAACATAATGTAGGTTTTATTAATTTAAGTTTACTCTATTATCCCTTTCGATCTGTAGGATTATTTCACTTCCAACCTATATACGGTAATTACAATCACAATCTTGTCAATTCTAATAGTTCTAGTATTAAATTTAAAAAGTTATGTATGGATTTTATAAAAATTGAAAAATTGTAAATTTAAATTTATATACTGTAATTGCATAGTAGACACAAGACAAATTGTATTGTAAAAGGTATAGTAAAGGTATCCCCATAACATGCCATGAAGGCACTTAGGGGGCATGGAGGTAGAGCCCCATGCTTTCCATGAACACGACACTAGAATGAGATGGTGTGGTCGGCACCACGCTCTGACCGCCTTTTACCCCCGGGAAAGACGCGGTACTCAATTTTATAGAAGGCTGAGTGAACCTCGGGGCCGTTCTGAAAGTTTGGCAACGAGAAAAAATCCTATCACCACCTGAGATCGAACCCCGGACCTTCCAGTCCGTAGCCAGCTGCTCTACCAACTGAGCTATAATTATTAATTTCAATTCAGGAATCCGCCCCTGAGCACGAGTTCTACTCTTTCAGGGGCGAGCTAAACTTTTTCCGTATATGTTATATTTTATGTTACAATTATTAGCAAAATCTATACTGGTAATAAATCTGTAGCCGAAATTTTTCTGGTAATTTTCGATTTTCCAAAAATAATTGGTCCTAACATATATAATTAACCACCCTTAAACCGAAAATCGCATTTTTGAAATTTTTGTTTGTATGTCTGTCTGTATGTTTGTTACCTTTTCACGCGATAATGGCTGAACCGATTTATATGAAAATTGGAATATAAATTAAGTTCGTTGTAACTTAGATTTTAGGCTATATGCCATTCAAAATACTTTATTTAAAACGGTGGTTATAAGGGGGCCTGAATTAAATAAATCGAAATATCTCGCTTATTAATGAGTTTCATGAAAAATGTTACATAACAAACGTTTCTTTAAAAATAATTTCCGATAAGTTTTATTCTACACAAAATGTTGATAGGACTGATATTTAATGAGATAAATGAGTTTTAAAATTAAAATAACGCCATCTAAGACGGTGCAATGAAATAACAAATGACTTCGTCTATAAGGGGCCTTGGGCAACAACAATCGAAAGCTATTGAACTATTCCTATGCACAGAAACTTTCTTATCGGAGTACATCCGTTATCAACGCACTTTTTATATAATATAATATAATATAATATAATATAATATAATATAATATAATATAATATAATATAATATAATATAATATAATATAATATAATCCTAATAATAAATATGTAGCCGAAAATTTTCTGGTAATTTTCCCTTTTCCAAAAATAATTGGTGTTAACATGTATAATTATTCATCCTGAGACCGAAAATCGCTTTTTTGACATTTTTGTTTGTATGTCTGTCTGTCTGTTTGTTACCTTTTCACGCGATAATGGCTGAACGGATTTCGATGAAAATTGAAATATAAGTTAAGTTGTAATTTAGATTTTAGGCTATATGGCATTCAAAATACTTCATTTAACGGGGCCTGAATTAAATCGAAATATCTCGCTTATTATTGTTTTTTTGTGAAAAATGTTACATAACAAAAGTTTCTTTAAAAATGATTTCCGATAAGTTTTATTCTATGCAAAATTTGGTAGGTCTGATAGACTTTTAAAATAATAATACAATACGTTTTCACCGCCGCCTCAGATTGTAGCGTTGTTGTTCCTGCAGTAATTCCCATGTGCAAAATATAAAATTTTTGAGTAGGAAGAAAAAAACACATTTATTCATTCCATGGCAATGGTACATAGGAGTTCGTGAATTCTTACATTTTCGAAAGAAAGAAATATAATTACATATCACTGTTTATGCTGTATCACTATTTAAGTTATTTGAAGGGTTCAGAACCATAGTGGGCCAAGCGCCATTTACTGAAGACGTAGAAAACAAGAGTTAAAATTAAGTTATTATCATAATTCAATGGAACCATATAGCAAGTAATATAAAGTTTACACATTAAAACTAAATGATATGTCAATCTTCATTAAACTATAGTTGCGTGTAGTAACAAATTAGAAACATGTTAAAGGAATTGTCATTGCACCAAATGAGTGTCTCTGGACCAAAATGATCGCAATTTAATTATTTAAATACAATTTCAATTAAGTAACATATTAAACGATTTATCCTTCTAACAAACACGAATGTTCCCTGGATCAAACGTCCTATTTTAATTACGTAATTACTTTATATTTATTTCTAACAGGTGCAGCGGAGCGCACGGGTACGGCTAGTAGATAGATAGATAGATAGATAGATAGATAGATAGATAGATAGATAGATAGATAGATAGATAGATAGATAGATAGATAGATAGATAGATAGATAGATAGATAGATAGATAGATAGATAGATAGATAGATAGATAGATAGATAGATAGATAGATAGATAGATAGACAGACAGACAGACAGACAGACAGACAGACAGACAGACAGACAGACAGACAGACAGACAGACAGACAGACAGACAGACTAGATAGATAGATAGATAGATAGATAGATAGATAGATAGATAGATAGATAGATAGATAGATAGATAGATAGATAGATAGATAGATAGATAGATAGATAGATAGATAGATAGATAGATAGATAGATAGATAGATAGATAGATAGATAGATAGATAGACAGACAGACAGACAGACAGACAGACAGACAGACAGACAGACAGACAGACAGACAGACAGACTAGATAGATAGATAGATAGATAGATAGATAGATAGATAGATAGATAGATAGATAGATAGATAGATAGATAGATAGATAGATAGATAGATAGATAGATAGATAGATAGATAGATAGATAGATAGATAGATAGATAGATAGATAGATAGATAGATAGATAGATAGATAGATAGATAGATAGATAGATAGATAGATAGATAGATAGATAGATAGATAGATAGATAGATAGATAGATAGATAGATAGATAGGAATTGAACGAAAAAATACACTAGTTGAAAAAAGGAAAAAGAACAATCATTTGACTATAGTAAGGTGACAATGATGATGATAATGATGATGATGGTAGTGGTGGTAGGGGTGAGGTTTGAAGACGACGTAGTCAATCCGAAACTTTAGCCTATCATTGTCCAAATATTGGAAGTAACAGAACGCCAATTTACCAGTAAGATATTATTTTATATGCTGCATGTGGCAAATATTATTACCAATCAAAATTACAACCTTACAGAAGTAGTTTATTGCAGCTCCGGCGGTAGTCGTAAACTGCGGACATCAGGTTCACCTTGGCTAGTAGAACTAATGGTACGTGCAGATCCAGTCTGCCTTCAATGCAAGACACATGCACCACTAGTAGTTTGATCAACGTGCCTCGAAGTGTTGGCCATCTTAGTCGACAAGAGAGATTTCAGCTCGCTCCCTACAATCTCGTTATCATCATCATCATCATCATCATCATCATCATCATCATCATCATCATTATTGTGATCTTGAACTTCTGTAGACTCTGGACCAATGCAATGTCATGATCTCTTCTTCTATTCAACTATTTTTCTGTCGTTGTCCAGTTGATAGAATAGGTCAATCATTGAAGATTATATTCTTCCGTTATCATTTAAATCGATCCTTCTATTCACTGTTTGAAATTTGAAAGCAGGTGCGGTGCCGGGACGCAAAGAGACGGAGTCAGAAACCTATCAGGAAAGACGGTATGCTTAACTTCTGAATAGCAATAAATAAATTAATTAAGGGGAGAAGATGGTATTTTTTGAAACTTTTTTCCTATTTGGTGTAAAATATTAATTTTTTGTATGTAGAGAGCTCATAGCTGTGGCAACTCAACCAAATACAAATATTTTGAAAAAAAAAAAATACCCAACGCAGGATTGTACTAAAACCGATATTTCTAAACCGTTTTTAAAGATAGATTCAAACAGTTTTTTGCAATGTATTTGCAAAAGCATGTTCTACAAACTGTTTGTAACAGAATTTTGATATTAGTCCCTACGTTTGTAAAATAAACAATTAAAATTTCATAACAATTTTCTGAATTCCTTTCTTGCAAACAAACGGACGTATTTTTAAAATGAAATCAATTAACAAACTTCTGTTACAGAGAAAAGTTTCCTAATAGTCTAAAGAATGTGCGTTCTAAATTTCATGCATGCATCTTTAATAGTTCAGAAATTATATCCATTTTTTTCTGGCAATGTAACAAAACAAATGAAGTTACTGGAAACCGATAAAAGGGGGCGTGTGATTTAAAAATCCGTAGCGCAGGAAGTTTAAAAATGACGTATCAACATCCGATAAGGGCACAAATACACCCAAAATGTTATGCAATGCATTCCACACATATCAAAGTGTATTTTAAAGAATTTTTTTTTGAAAATTTAATTTACCGGAAACAACAATAAAAGTGGGCGAGTGATTTAAAAATCCATAACACAGAAAGTTTAAAAAGGGTATTTTAAAGAAAAAAAATTTTTTTTTGAAAATTCAATTTACCGGAAACAACAATAAAAGTGGGCGAGTGATTTAAAAATCCATAACACAGGAAGTTTAAAAATGGCTACTCAACATCCGATAAGGGCAAAAAATACCGACAAAATGTTATGCTATGCATTCCACACATATCACAGGTATTTTAAAGAATTTTTTTTTTTGAAAATTTACTCATTTTTCACCAAAAAATACCGTCCTCTCCCCTTAAGTTCCGCGTGATCTATTTTAGGCGCCTCAGAAGAAAGTATCCTGCAGCCATGGTGGATAGCCTACTGCATGTGGGGTAGACAGAACACGATTTGTCTCTCCTGTCTGCTTCAGTCTCTCGTAGCTGCACCAGAGTAATCGCTACGGCTTTGCTTTAAAAATGTGCGCGCGCAGGACCACCTTCTTTCCCCAGACAAAGAAAATAACGCAGTCTGCTCGCAGGTGGTTAGACGCGTCTATCCCGGTTTATACACTGCAGCGCTAAGATAATGTTTCCTTCCCGTGAGTATTGTTTCTTGTGTTACAATTTTTAACAATCTATTAAACATGGAAATAGATCAGGTGATGATAAGCATGAAAAATGTGACTTTTGATTCAGTTAGTATTCATAAAAACCATTCTTTGTTGTCTTTAACATTGAGTAGAAGCTGAACTTCAGTCTAAAATAATTTAACTGTCCTCAGTTCAATTTATTTGTCCCAGAAAGATGGAAATGTAACTACAAAATGTCGAAGTACTTGATATTCTAAATATAGGTGGCTGTGTCGTTCTGAGCATGTGAAGAACCTTGGAACCGGTATTTTCGCAGTAAAAAATGTTAAAGTAAAGGTTCATTCACAATGAAAATTAAACATAATGTAAGCGTTAACTTAAAAATGTAAACGTTATGGTAAAATCAAGAACATTCACGATGGGAACATAAACATAATCGCAAAGATACTTGGTAACCATGGAAACATAACAACGACGCCATTTCCTCATATTCTGTCGTATACTTCAGCGCTCCACGATTGTGTTCTGTTTACAAATCACGTAAGCATAAGCATGAAAGTTTGGAGTTTGCAAACTTCCATGTTAACGTCTTCCGGCAATGTTTATGTCAATGCTTATGTGAATCATTGTGAATGATCCCATTTGGTAGCCTGGACGCAAACTTCTGTGTTTATGTTACGGTTATGTTTAATTTTCATTGTGAATGGGCCTTTAAAGCTATGAAGTATGCAGGGAGAAAAACATAAAAAATGCAGAGATGTTCCACATGTTGGGAAGAAACAATAGAACACTGGCGGAAACGTCTTGCTTAGAAGCTATTAGACATAATGAAAATGTGACACGGAATAGACGGATATTATTAGTCGTACTCTTGATGTACTGTAATGTGACACCTCGGACGACAAGAATAAATGAACCGTTAAAGGAAACCAAGAAGCCCAAAAATCAATAAGTAAGTATAGTTTAAGTTCTTCTACTCCATTGGTGCATTGGTACATAAGCAGAATATTCACTACAATATCTTTTGGTTCCAAAATCCAGTAATTTTATTTCTAATATTGGTTTTAACCTTTATATTGATACTAGTGGCTTGTGCAGCAAATGCTGCTCCAAACTAAGTTCGTTAGACGTTTAAATAAAAAATTTTCAGATTTATTTTCAATGAAGAATACTTGTCTTCTTAATAGTTATTTGCTTCCATAATAATGAAACATACTCCCTCTCAATGGATTTTTTTTAGGCCAAATACTTTCTCTTGAACCTATCCAACTTCAGTTTTTGAGTTTCAACGCGAAAACGCAAGTATCAGTGTCAGGACGATAGCAGTAGCTATTTCAGGTCATTGTGGATTGTAGGCAAAAGTTAAAAAAATGTCAGTTTTGCTAAGCTTTCGAACAATAGCATTTTCGTATAGCTGCTGCATGTAGAGCTTGAAATGTAGAGCGTAAAATCATTTTATCCTACTAAGAGATCTTGCTGAAATGATCTGGAGACTACAAAATTTTCTAGGCCTCTTATTTTATCAGTAAGTAATACCTTTTTTATATATTTTCCTTAGGAACTGTAATTTTTGCGCTCTCTCGAGCCAATACTGAAGACAATGACATATCAATATCTACACTATACCGCCATTAAGTATATGAAAAAGACCCAACCCGACTCGGTTAATAAGTATAAAAATATTTGATTTTTAATAACAATATTATTATCTTAAGTTTTGTAGTTATATATAGCAGCCACTCAGTAAATTATAGAAATGAAGGTCTAAATTAAAATATTCTCTACATTTACTTACATAACCTCCAAACGTTTCACTTTCATGTCATCAATATAGCATCAATATTATGTACAATTAATGAAAAAATAGATGCATCATGATATTAACTATAATAATATTTAATTTCTAATGATAATAATGTCATCAAACCACCTCAAGTTTCGTAGATTTGAATATCCAATACACAGCTGTATTATACACTGCAGAATCAGTTTTTAATAACAAATTGAATTGAGCTCTAAATATGTCGGCAATCCTGCAGGTCATGGCCTTCGTGTAATAGCCTATTGTTTATTGTAGTGTGTGTTTTATTCTGAAATTCAATCAAGTCGGCCGTGATTCGATAAAATTAGTTCTCAAAACTGACAACAGATGGATTTTAGAAAATAGGAAAATCACGTAGGAAAATTGATATTTCACTGAAAACTACTACTTTTCCGAAAAACTTTGAGTTCCAAGCTTCAAAATGAGGGGCCATTTATTAAAATCCGTTCAGCCGTTTTCCCGTAATTTCCATTACCAGTTCAAATTATATATATAGATATTATTATTAGTGCTGTTGATCGATCAAAATATTTAATCGATTAACTATGAATTTAATCGATTAATCGAGTTTTGATCGATTTGAAATAATGTTTTAATATACTGTAATACACAAAATTATTCCATGTTGAATCTTTCGTACACTACTTTTACACTTGAATATAAATGATTGATTAAATTGTGATCTTACTCGTGTTAATTATGTAAGCATGCTCTGAGGCTCTGAGGATGGTGTGAAGTAGCACCGAAACAGCTGTAAGCCGCACATGCTTACATAATTAACACGAGTAAGATCGCAATTTAATCAATTATTTACAAAATTATTGTTAAATTTAACTTGTGTTTGGTCATAAGCGTAAGCATTAAATGTTGTATTTCTGTAGGCCTATATATTGTATCGTTATATTACAAAACAACTATTTTACTTATTTACTAAACATATTTATTATGAGACTTATAATTTATTGTGCCAATTTCTCCGGAAATTTTTGAGACAAACATAAATAACAAAAAGTATGAAGACTCACCTAGTTAATACTGCTTCATCCATGATTTTAAACATGTGAGTGCATTCACATGCTCCGAATTAAGTGCCGCTCTACGTTTAGTAACAATGTTTCCTACATCATTAAACACGAAAAACTTTTTTTTCTGTCAAGCATTTCTCCACGATCGTTCAATTTAAATCCAAACGTTTCACCGAGTTTACCTCTCAAATTCTCATGACATAATGGAGTTTACACTTTTCAAAACCACAGAAAACTGATTTCTTTTTCTTTATCAAACTAAACACACAACCTTCATATATAAACTCAGTACAGAAACTGCAACTGCAAAACTACAGCGGTCGAAACAGAAGACTGGCCCCTATTGTAATCGAATTACCAGATTTTAGGAAGAGAAGAAGGTACTTACGCTCTCACTTGCACGCAGTGTAGACATGGCTATTTTATAAGGGATGAGGGGGACGAATCCCAGAAAAGTATGTATTTCATATGCTATACCTGGTAAGGTTTATCTTGTCTCAGTAGCAATAAAACCAAGTCCCTTCAAATGAGGGTGGAGATTATAGGAGGGTTGTAAATTTTCAGGATTCCTTTCAAAACCTTATTATTGTGCAGGCTACCGGAACTCAATTTCTTGAAAGACAAGCTCAGTGACGGAACTACACAGTACGAAGAGAGATATTTTGTAATTTTATTTTGCGCTACAGAATGTATCAATTGGTCCCTTCCGTCACTGGATGGATGGACGGCATCCCTCCACTACCCCATTGCCATAACAATAGAGACGAAGTAAGACATATCTCCTTTCTCTCTCTTTTCACAGTGAGACAAGATAAATCACACAGACTCTAGGAAGATGAGCTGACAACAAGGTGGAAGTTTTCTTGGAAAACCATAAAACTTAATAAGGGTTTCACATTGTGTTTCAACTTTCAATTGCGGTAGACTAGGTCACTGTCCTCATATCTCCATCTCTTTCTGAAGTGTTTGTGCAAAGATTTTTCCCAGAAAATAACAGTACTATTACAGTTAGAAAATAACAGTACTATTACAGTTAGAAAATAACAGTACTATTGTGCTTTTAAGTAGGCAATTTCCTAGAGAGAAATATTGTCGGAATTTTTAGTATGAGTTTGTATTAACAAAATTATAATTAATATGAACTACTACCGATTACTTTGAATCGACTCGATTATCAGTTTAAATATTTTTGACCCATTAATCTTACAACAGAAATTGGCCGATGAACGTTTCACAGAGTTTGCCTATCAAATCCTCATATGACATAATGGAGTTTACACTTTCTACAGACCACAGACAACTGATTTTTCTTCTTTATCAAACTAAACACACAACCTTCACTCAAACTCAGTACAGAAACTACAACTGCAAAACTACAGCGGTCGAAACAGAAGACTGGCCCCTACTGTAATCGAATTACCAGATTTTAGGAAGAGAAGAAGATAGTTACGCTCTCACTTGCACACAGTGTATACATGACTATTTTATAAGGGATGAGGGGGACGAATCCCAGAAAAGTATGTATTTCATATGGTAGGAAGATGAGCTGACAACAAGATGGAAGTTTTCTTGGAAAACCATAAACTTAATAAGGGTTTCGTGTCCACACCTGTGGAGTAACGGTCAGCGCGTCTGGCTGCGAAACCAGGTGGCCCGGGTTCGAATCCCGGTCGGGGCAAGTTACCTGGTTGAGGTTTTTTCCGGGGTTTTCCCTCCCTACGAGCAAATGCTGGGTAACTTTCGATGCTGGACTCATTTCACCGGCATTATCACCTTCATATCATTCAGACGCTAAATAACCTAGATGTTGATACAGCGTCGTAAAATAACCCAATAAAAAAAATAAGGGTTTCGTATTGTGTTTCAACTTTCAATAGAGGTAGACTAGGTCACTGTCCTCATATGTCCATCTTTTTCTGAAGTGTTTGTGCAAAGATTTTCTCTACGCTACCTGGTTTACAGTTAGAAAATATCAGTACTATTGTGGTTTTAAGTAAGCAATTTCTGAGAGAGGAATATTGTTGGAATTTTTAGTATGAGTTTGTATTAACAAAATAATAATTAATATCAACTACAAGCGATTAATTTTTATCGACTCGATTATTCGATTAAATATTTTTGATCGATTAATCTTACAACAGAAATTAGTCGATTAATCGATTAGATACTATTCAGCAGACAAATGCTTTGATAGTTGTCAAATTTTGAGCGATTTCCTTTTTTAATTTACAAGTTATTTATGCAAAAACCTCTAGATTAATTTTTTATGGCTTAGAAGTATTTTTTCTTGCGATGTCCGGGACACTGAAACTTGTATTTCCCTGAAAATGTCGAAATTTGTGTCTTCAGTACTTGGAACAATGCGAAGGCGAGAATAATAATAATTATTCGTGAAACACGCCCCTCATCAGCCAGGTTAGAACGTCTTAATGACCGCTGTTAGCGAATCTGAAACAGAAAAAAAGAAAAGGACAGCTACAAGTTGTAGTAAAATAAAGAAACATTGCCATTCCCAGAATGACTGCCCGGGCGAAGACCTTGTACAGTACCGCGCCAACGGGTTGATTATATAAAGTTATAAGTTGTCACAGGATTTACGAGTCTCGTACTTGTTTTGTTTTGTGGCTCAGAACTGTGGGAATGTCATAGGAAAGCATAAAGAACTCTACAATTATATGTAGCCACATAAAACAATACAATATTTCTACCTGCACGCAACACGATGCTAAATAATAATAAAAAAAAAGAACAGCGTCGGCTGTAAGAATGTTTATTGTCGTTCTTTGTTGAGTCTACAATGACAGAACGACTCTGGGCTTATACATACGAGACAGGTTCAGAAACCAACTCATACGTCAAGTTCATTAGCAGGCCCAAGGTAACCAAGTTACCTGGGTAATTTCTGCTTATTACAGGTCTTCATCCTGGTGCCTTTGACACTGGAGGGTCAACATAAATTAAGGGGAGGCAGAGGTGAATATTTCAAAATCCACAAAATTTATCCGATTTGTTTGAAATTGATCATGGATACTAAGTATGTTATTAGTAATGGACATACCAAGTTCCAACTTTCTAAATACTATAGCTCTGTAAATATTACTCAATACTAATAATAAATCTGTAGCCAAAATTTTTCTGGTAATTTTCGATTTTCCAAAAATAATTGGTGTCAACATGTATAATTAACCATCGTGAAACCGAAAATAGCTTCTTTGAAATTTTTGTTTGTATGTCAGTCTGGATGTTTGTTACCTTTTCACGCGATAATGGCTGAACCGATTTATATAAAAATTGGAATATATATGGCATTCAAAATACTTTATTTAAAAGGGGGTTTATAAGGGGGCCTGAATTAAATAAATCGAAATATCTCGCTTATTATTGATTTTTATGAAAAATGTTACATAACAAACGTTTCTTTAAAAATAATTTCCGATAAGTTTTATTCTACACAAAATTTTGATAGGACTGATATTTAATGAGATAAATGAGTTTTAAAATTACAATAACAACGCCATCTAAGGCGCTGTACTGAAATAAAAACAAATGACTTTGTCTATAAGGGGCCTTAGATAACAACAATCGAAAGCTCTTAAACATAGCCTACAGAGAATGTTTCTGTGTTTGTATGAAGTAATATCGGAAGCTAATTAATTGTTTAATTACTATTTCACCATTGGAAAGTGTACTTTCACTAGATGGACATAATTCTACAATGTTATTACAGTAACTTCTGAAACATAGAGCAAGTAATATAAAGTATACACATTAAATCTAAATGATATGACAATCTTCATTAAACTATGGTTGCATGTAATAAATAAGAAACATGTTAAAGGAATTGTCATTGCTCAAAATGATTGCTCTCTGGACCAAAATGACCGCATTTTAATTATTTAGTCCACACCTGTGGAGTAACGGTCAGCGCGTCTGGCCGCGAAACCAGGTGGCCCGGGTTCGATTCCCGGTTGGGGCAAGTTACCTGGTTGAGGTTTTTTCCCGGGGTTTTCCCTCAACCCAAGATGAGCAATTGCTGCGTAACTTTCGGTGCTGGACCCCGGACTCATTTCACCGGCATTATCACCTTCAGCTCATTCAGACGCTAAATAACCTAAGCTGTTGATAAAGCGTCGTAAAATAACCCAATAAAATAAAATAAATTAATTATTTAAATACAATTTAAATTAAGTAATATATTAAACGATTTATTCTTCTATCAAATAGGAATGTTCCCTGGATCAAACGTCCTATTTTAATTATGTATTTACTTTATATTTATTTCTAACATGTGCAGCGGAGCGCACGGGTACGGCTAGTAATTTTGTAAAACTTTAAATCGTTTAATATAAAATGCTCCATGCACCATTTTGTAAGAAATTTTCAATATTTCTTTTTATTTATGTGTTCAGAGAAGGTATATATATATATATATATATATATATATATATATATATAATGGTAAGTATTAGTTTATTATGGGAATAATATAGTTATCTTGGTTTTAATTTCATACTTTTAAAGGGCACAAAATCAAAACCTAACATCGGAATATGAAAATAAAAATAATAAAAATGGAAAAAACCAAATTTTCGTTTTTTCTTCAGTTTTGTTCGAAAATTTCACCTCTGCCTCCCCTTAAGTAGGGCAAATTCGTCCATTAGATATTATTATTTTTAAGAGATACATTCCCCGGAATATGACCATTTTTCTTTCCACATCGATTTGGCATGATGAAATCTGCCAAGTGTATTGTATGATGGGCGATTGAGTTCGTTTATTGTCCGATATATATATATAATTTGAACTGGTAATGAAAATTACGGGAAAACGGCTGAACGGATTTTAATAAATGATCCCTCATTTTGAAGCTTGGAACCCAAAGTTTTTCAGAAGAATAGTAGTTTTCAGTGAAATGTCAATTTTCCTACATCATTTTCTTATTTTCCAAAATCCATCTTTCGTCAGTTTTGAGAACTAATTAATTGCATTTCAGAATAAAACAAAACACACACTACAATAAACAATATACTATTATACGAAGGCCATGACCTACAGGATTGCTGACGTACTTAGAGTTCAGATGGGTCAGATTCTTTCACATCATAATGCCAATATATCGATCTTCATTTGTGTAAATTTTTGATAACGTATAAAAATAATTTACAAGTCTGATTCTCTGGTCTGTAGTTTTCCGAGTACAGCTGTGTATTCGATATTAAGAACTACAAAACTTAAGAATATTTGGTGACATTATTACCATTAAAAATGAAATATTATTATAGTTAATGCAACACATAATGGTATACTGATGATATGAAAGTGAAACCTTTTGGGGCTTTAAGTAAGTAGACGTAGAGAAAGAATATTTTGTATTAGATCTTCATTTCTATAATTTACTCAACATTTGTTCAGACTATAAATTGGAATGCCCATAACATCGACATCAACGTGATGTTATGCACGAGAACGTATAATCTCATAAACTTCTTTCCATCTGACTGTAGATAATTATTTGAAGAGAAGTAATATAATGACAACGAGATACTAAGGTTATTGTTATGAACTTAACACTGCTTCTATTAAACTTGTAGGATATGTGGAAATCAAACCACAGTATAGAGAACATATCTCTAAACTGTGATCAAACAGTAGTTTTCTTCCTACTCACAAGGAAGTAATTTCGTACGTAATTTTGACGTATAATGGATAAACAATTAATCCTCACTACTTTTCCCGCCAAGAGATCACCTCCTTCTTCTAGCTATGCCTCCGTCTTTCAGTTGCTGACTATAGTAGTCGTGACAGCAGGTTGCAACTTACACGCTTGGGCAACTTATTATGAGATATAATTATTTGGAAGTGTACGTCAGATTTACGTATCAATAGTATTAATAGAAAATTTTCTGTTAGTGCAGTTTATTTATTCCCTTAAGTGTGTTTTATCTAACAAAGTAACACTGGATGAAAACTTACGTGGTGATCGACACTACTCTGCAGATCATAGATGAAAGTTCAGATGATGATGATGCTGATGATGACGCTGAAGGCAATGTAGAGATTGAATATGACAATGACAAGGATCTAAGATACAGTAGGAGAGATTGAGAATCACGTAGAAAGCAAGCGAATGGAGAAAGAAGGCAAACAACAAGAAAACAGGAAGAAAAGAAAAGGAAAGGAATAGAAGAGAAGAGAAGAGAAGAGAAGAGAAGAGAAGAGAAGAGAAGAGAAGAGAAGAGAAGAGAAGAGAAGAGAAGAGAAGAGAAGAGAAGAGAAGAGAAGAGAAGAGAAGAGAAGAGAAGAGAAGAGAAGAGGGCAGTAGGCCAGAGGGCACGAGGGCACGAGGGCACGAGGGCACGAGGGCACGGGGGCACGGGGGCACGGGGGCACGGGGGCACGGGGGCAGTGGGGGAGAGGAGAGAAAAGAGGAGAGGATATTTTCATAACTCCAACCTACAGTCCACAATAACCTGAAATAGCTATTGCTTCACTCCCACCTGTAAAACCGATTGATCGTTCTGACATTGTTACTTGCGTTTTCACGTTGGAACTCAAGAACTGAAGATGTATAGGTTAAATAAAAAGTATTTAGCATTAAGAAAACCATTCAGAAGTGTAGGCCTATGTTTCATTATTATGGAAGCAAATAACTTCCAAAATGTCTGGTATTCTTCATTGGACATAAATTTGAAAAAAAAAAAAAATAGTTTGAACTTCTAATGAACTTAGCAGCATTTGCTGCACAGGCCACTAGTATTATTATAAAGGTATTACGTTAGTAGGAAAAATTTCTTGCTGCTTATATTATGATTAAAAGATGGAAGTTTCCATATATGACAATCAACAATGCATAATCTGATAGGACAAATGAAAATCGTAGATGATTTCAATGGCTATTACAAATCAACAGCGGGCACAATGTGTTCTTTGGTATGCTAAATTTGAGAGTGTTAAAGGAGTTCAAAGGGAATTTCGACGTGAGTATGGTGTGCGTAATGTACCTAAATACGATTCCATAATGTTGTGGTATCGAACATTTGTAGAAACAGGTTCTGTGTTAAAAAACATGCAGGAGGTCGCAGGCGAAACCAGTACGAGAAGCAGCTATCTCTTGGCTTGTCCCCCAAACTCCCCAGACCTAACCCCTCCTGATTTCTTCGTGTGGGGTTTTGTTAAAGACATTGTCTATTCACAGAAACCCAGGAACATTGATAATCTGAGAGTAAAAACTACTCGAGCTTTTCAACAAATCACCCCTCTTATGTTACAACGGACATGGGCTGAATTGCATCACCGTTATGAGTTGTGCAGGGTGCGCAATGGGGGTCATGTTGAGCTCTGAGGAATCTCCCATCTTTCAGTGTTGTGTGTACAAAGTTTCAACAAATAAAGTTCAGTAAATGTTTACGGTGTTTTTATTTTATCCATACCCAAACGGATCCGCCTTTATTTATTCAAGCACATATTGACCAATAAAATGTAATAAACCGTAGAATTTGAACCAATAAGAATTAATCTATTAGTGCAATATTATCATTTTGAATTATCGATTTGATCTTATCGCTACTTGCCTAGGACTCGCGTTACGGATTGCTCGCTGGTTCTAGTCCTTGTTAGGGAAAATATTTTCTCATTAAATTTCGGCCAGCTTATGGGACCGGTGCCCACCTAACATCGTGATAAATTTGGGGAGGTAAGATAGGTAGCGAAATCCGATTACGAAAACCAGTTATAACGGCTTGGGGGGATCATCGTGCTAACCACACGATACCTCCATTCTGGTTGGGCGATCTTCCATCTCTGTTTCGGCATTGAAGTCTGTCTGAACCCTTAACGGACTGTACTCTTACGGACTATTATTATTAT